>NW_019951464.1:0-5799 GCF_002910315.2 Salvelinus sp. IW2-2015 | reverse complement strand
CTCAGGGACAACGATTGACACTGCCTGCTGATGTGAAATAGCCATTATTAGACCGCAACACAGGAAACCAGACAGACTAGACACACACATAGAATGCCCACTCCATCTCACGTCCTGCGACCAACACTTACAAAAGCAAGCAAAACCCATAAGAACTATGGTCAGGATGTGACAGTACCCTCCTGAGCGGGCTGGGACTGGTCCGAAAACGCACCCTAAAACTCAAGGGGGAGGGTCTGGGTGGGCATCTGTCCGCCATGTGGAATCCTTTTCCCACGGTTGGCGGGCTCCGCGCGCTAGGACTGAGGCCACCACCTCCAGCCCATTGACGTTTCTGTCCCCCTCTTACGCTCCTTACCTTTAAAGTGGGGCGAACCCCTCGCCCGACATCCGGCACCAAGGTCCCTCCACCTAATCATTCGAGAAGACAGCCTCAGGACAGACGACGTGGGTCTGGGTTGCAGGAACAGAGAGGATTAAGTCAACAGAGGGGCAGCGCGGGACTGCATAAGGCTAGCTCCGGACAACGAGGCAGACTCCGGACGAATGGCAGCTCCAGACTGAGGGGCAGGCTCAATGACTGGAGTGCAGCTCATGTACTGCAGGTCCGGCTCATGACTGAAGCGGGCGGCTCTGGCAGGCTCCCTGACTGGGCGGGCTGCTCTGGCGGCGCTCCCCTGGACTTCGCGGGCGGCTCATGGCGGCTCCTGGACTGGCGGCGCGGCCTTGCGCTCCCTCTGAGCTGTGCGCCGGCGTCTGGTGATCCTGCTGCCTTGACTGCGCGGGCGGGCTGCTGGCGGCGTCGCTGACTGTTCGGGCGCCCTACTGGGCGGCTCCTGCAACGTGAGCTGGGCGTGCTTCTGGCGCTCCCGACTAGGCTGGGCGGACTCTTGCGGCTCTGCAACTGGCGGGTCGGCGATCTGGTGGCGGCTCCTGACTGTGCGGGCGGTCTCTGCGGGTCCTGTACTGCGCGGGCGGCTCTGACGGCTCCTGACTGGCGACGGCCTCTGGCGGCTCGCTGAACTGAACGTGATGCTCTACGGCTCGGAAGAACGAGAGCGCTCGACGCTCGGACAGAGGTGACGGCTCTACGGCGCTCGGACAGCCCCGGGGCGCACTTGTACGGCCGGACAGTCGGCGGCTCTGACGGCCGGAAGCGGGCGGACTCATGATGGCGCTGGCCAGGGCAGGCAGCTCAGATCGGACGCTGGCAGCACATTGGCGAGCTCAGAACGCGTCCCTGGCAGTACTGGGCGCTCAGATCAGCGCTGGGCATGTACGGGCCGTGCAGGCGGCAGTCGCGACGCCTCGTTGGACACGACGCCGACTCCTGACCTCTGAGCGCACAGTAGCCTGAGCTTAGGGGCCGGAAGCTGACTGGTTTACCGACTGGAGAACCACGCATCCTCAAGGCTGTGCGGGGAGAGGAAACAGGCAAGCGGCACTCGTCGAGGCCCCTATAGCCGGGGGTGCTTGATGAGCCCGAGTATCCGCTGTTGTGTTGACAAAGAGGGTGCCGGGGACCACGCACACGATGGCTTATATACGCGATTACTAGCCCTCGAAGTCCAGTGTGCGTGTGCGGTGTGCCGCGCGAGGCTAGACCTTTGAGGTTGCGTTCTCTCTACGTCCAGCTGTATTACTGCACCGAGTCATCCCGGCACCACCGCACCAGTCCTACTGTGCGCCTAGGGAGGTCCAGACGTTCGGCGTCTAGTGCCCAACCACGCCGCCTGCGAGTGCGGCTGCGCGGCAGCGCTGTCGCTGAGCTGCCCCTCTCATTCCTGCGCGAGCGCCGTCGTATGGCTGCCATCCTCGCCCAGCTGCCACTTGAGACGCTGCCTGCCTGTCCAGCGCCACTGAGCCGCGCGTCACCATCGTCCGAAGCTTCGCACGGCGCGGCGCGTGCGTGTTCGCGCCCAGCCCCTCTCAGAGCCGCCCGTCTGTCTCCGAGCCGTCAAGCGCCCGAGTCTGATCCACGAGCGCCGGTTCACAGACCAGCGCCCGGTCCGTCGTCCGAGCGACTAGGCAGCCATCCGTCAGTCAGGAATCCGCCGTAGAGCCGCCGCCCAGTTCAGGCGCCGCTCGAGCGAGCCGCCGCCGCATCCGAGTGCGAGCGAGCGTCAGCGCGCGCTCGGTCCAATCAGGAGCCGCCTAGAGCCGTCCCCGCCAGTCAGCAGCCCTCAGAGCCGCCGCCAAGTACAGGCGACGCGCCGCAGTCAGGAACGCGTCCCGCCCCGCAGACCATCAGAGCCGCCAAGCCGCCCGCCAGTCAGCGAAGCCGCCAAAGCCGCCCGCCAGCCGGAGCGCCAGAGCCGCCCGCCAGTCAGAGAGCCCCAGACGCCGCCGGCCCAGTCAGGAGCCGCCGACGCCCGCCGCACGTCAGATGCCGCGCAGCCCGCCAGCACAGGCAGCCGCCGCCAGTTACGGAGCACTGCCAGGAGCGCCCGCAGTGAGGAGGCCAGAGCCCCCAGCTCGATGAGCCGCCCTCCAGTCATGAGCTGCTCCCTCAATTGGAGCTGCCCCCGTCGCGACATGTAGTCCGAGCAGCTGCCTCCTTCCGAGCTGCCGCTCATTCCAGTCCGGATCGCTGCCCAGCTGTGCCTGATGCTACGTCTCTCTGGTCCTGAGCTCCTCTCTTCCTGACTGTCCTCCTCAATTTAATGGGGACGCGTGTGGCGGCGAAGGTCGACACGTCAAAAGGAAAAGCGTAAAGAGGGGACAAAGTCAAGGTAAAGTGGTGGCCGTCCTCTCGCGCGGAGCCGCGCGACGCTGGGAGGACAGATGCTGCCAACCCACGACACCTCCCTGGAGTTTTAGGGGTGCGTTCGGAGTCAGCACTCAGGGGGAGGGTGATTTCATCCGACCATAGTTTCTTAGGTGTTTGCTGTGCTTTTTAGTGTTGGTCAGAGACGTGAGCTGGGTGGGCGTCTAGATTGTGTGTTCTCAGTTTGTCTGTTTCTGTGTTCGGTGCCTGAATTGGTTCTCAATCAGAGGCCAGCTGTCATCCGTTGTCCTGATTGGGAATCATATACTAGTGGGGCGTTGTTTTCTGTGTTGGGATTTTGTGGGGTGGTTGTTTCCTGTCTCTGTGTTTTCTATGCATCCAGAATAGGGCTGTATCGGTAATGCACGTTTGTTGATTTTGTTATTGTTGGAATGTGTTCACAAGTTTTTGTCTTGTTATTAAAAGTCATGTGAACACGGAGCTCCGCGTCGCGTCTTGGTCCGATCCTGCTACACCATCCTCGTTCAGACGAAGAGAAGAAGGCTGCTGTTATTACAGAACCACCCAATCTCGGGACCAGAGGCAGCGTGGCTACGGCACAGCCAGCCAGCATGCCGGCCCGCACTACACAGGGACTCTAAATCATGTGAGGAATTCTGGAGGAAAAGGACACTGGGCTCACATGAGATATCGCGCTGCTGCGCTGTGAGAGGATGGAGCAGCTATGCGCGCAGCGCAGCGTGGTATGAGGAGGCAGCACGGAAGCGTGCTGGAAGCCCGAGAAGAAACCCCAAAGAATGTTGGGGAGGCGGCTAAAGGAGGGTGTGGCGAAGTCAGGTAGGAAACCTGCGCGCAACGCTGTGCTATTAGCCGTGGAGAGGCGGGAGTACGGGCAGACACCGTGTTATGCGGAAAAGCGCACGGTTGTCTCCTGTACGTGTGCTTAGCCCGTGCGGTACATCTCTGCTCCACGTATCGGGCGCGTGGAGGGCATCAGAGCCCAGTGCCATGAAGCCGGCTTCAACAATCTGTCTCCAGTGCGTGCTCCTCGAGCGGTGTACAGGCACCGCCAGCCTTAGCACAGTTGCGTGTCCCCCGACAGGCGCGATCGCCAGAGCACAGCCCAGCCTGTCGGCGCTTGATCCATCGCTATTCCACACCCTTCCCCCTAGATCCCACACCGGCGGCCTACAGGAGCATTTCAATTGGGAATCATATATAGGTGGCTTGTTTTGTGTTGGGATTTTGTGGGTGGTTGTTTCCTGTCTCTGTGTTTTCTCTGCACCAGATAGGGCTGTATCGGTAAGCCACGTTTGTTATTTTGTTATTTTGTAAGTGTTCACAGTTTTGTCTTGTTTATTAAAATCATATGTTGAACACGAGCTCCGCTGCGTCTTGGTCCGATCCCTGCTACACCTCCTCTTCAGACGAAGAGGAGGAAGGCTGCTGTTACAGAACCACCCACCAATCTCGGACCAAGCAGCGTGGCTACGGGCAGCAGCARCAGCAGCGGCCCACTACACAGGACTCCTAAACATGTGAGGAAATTCTGGAGGGAAAAGGACACTGGGCTCACATTGGAGAATATCGCCTCTCTCGTGAAGAGATGGAGGCAGCTAATGCCCAGGAGCGGTGGTATGAGGAGGCAGCACGGAAGCGTGGCTGGAAGCCCGAGAAGAAACCCCAAAAATGTCTTGGGGGGGCGGCTAAAGAGGAGTGTGGCGAAGTCAGGTAGGAAACCTGCGCCAACTTCCTGTGCTTACCGTGGAGAGCGGGAGTACGGGCAGACACCGTGTTATGCGGAAAAGCGCACGGTGTCTCCTGTACGTGTGCTTAGCCCGGTGCGGTACATTCCAGCTCCACGTATCGGCCGGGCTAGAGTGGGCATCGAGCCAGGTGCCATGAAGCCGGCTCAACACATCTGGTCTCCAGTGCGTCTCCTCGAGCCGGTGTACATGGCACCAGCCTTACGTATGGTGTCCCCGGTTCGCCAACACAGCCCAGTGCGGGTTATTCCACCTCCCCGAACAGGTCGGGCTACAGGGAGCATTCAACCAGGTATGGTTGGGCAGGCTCGGTGCTCAAGGGAGCCAGTACGCCTGCACGGTCCGGTATATCCGGCGCCACCTTCCCGCCCCAGCCCAGTACCACCAGTGCCTACACCACGCACCAGGCTTCCTGTGCGTCTCCAGAACTCTGTTCCTCCTCCACGCACTCTCCCTATGGTGCGTGTCTCCAGCCCAGTACCTCCAGTTCCGGCACCATGCACCAAGCCTCCTGTGCGTCTCCAGAGCCCTGTACGCACTGTTCCTTCTCCCCGCACTCGCCCTGAGGTGCGTGCCCTCAGCCCGGTACCACCAGTGCCGGTACCACGCACCAGGCCTATAGTGCGCCTCGAGAGTCCAGTGTGCCCTGTTCCTGCTCCCCGCAYTAGCCTTGAGGTGCGTGTCTCCAGTCCGGTACCACCAGTTCCGGCACCACGCACCAGGCCTACTGTGCGCCTCAGGAGGTCAGAGTCGGCCGTCTGTCCAACGCCGCCTGCACTGCCCGTCTGCCCAGCGCCGTCTGAGCTGCCCATCTGCGCAGCGCCGTCTGAGCTGCCCATCTGCCCAGCGCCATCTGAGCTGCCTGCCTGCCCAGCGCCATCTGAGCCGCCCGTCTGTCCCGAGCCGTCAGAGCCGCCCGTCTGTCCCGAGCCGTCAGAGCCGCCCGTCTGTCCCGAGCCGTCAGAGCCGCCCGTCTGTCCCGAGCCGCTAGAGCCATCGCGTCAGTCCAGTGAGCCGCCAGAGTCCGGGTCCGCCAGTTCAGGTGAGCCGTCAGAGCCGGGCGCCCGCTAGTGCCGGTAGCCGTCAGGCCCGCCCGTCTGCAGCGTCAGAGCCGACCGGTCTGTCCCGACCGCAGGCCGCCACGTCTGCACGCGGCGGCCAAGAGCCGCTCCGCTCCTAAGTCTCCCTAGAGCCGCCAGAGCGACGCCCGTCAGTCAGGAGCCGCCAAGAGTGCCGCCCCGCCAGTCAGGCAGCGCGCCCAGAGCCGCCCTGCCAGTCGACGGGATTGGTTCGCCAGATGCCGCC
>NW_019951463.1:0-5801 GCF_002910315.2 Salvelinus sp. IW2-2015 | reverse complement strand
GATGGCTGGATGGATGATGATGGATGGATGGATGAGAGGACAGATGATTGATGGAGGACAGATGATTGAAGATGGATGCTGTCGATAAATGCTACAGATATGGTATGGATAGATGGATGTTAAAATGCTTAGAGAGGTAGCTTACTGTTTTCTAGTCTAGGTAGAACCAGTTTGCTGGGAAAAATCTATCTCACTATGCCCCGTCATTAAAAAGCGTCACAATAGGAATATTCGATTAGTCAGCCAATAAAGTGTGAAAGACAACAGTTCACATTTGAAGATAATCTCTCCAATGGTAAACATTAACAAATATTCTTAAGTGAAAGTTCTCCCAAACAAAACATACAAAGTTGTACGGCAACTCATTACACTGTTCTCCTTGTTGGAGAGAACTCTAATAATAACGCGAAATGTCAACAATCTTAGTGAACGCATTATTTCCAGTTAATATCTCTGATTAACAAACCATAACAGAACTTGGTTTTGAACAAAAAGCCGAGAAGCAGAGGCAGAAAGCCCACATAGATTCTCGGCTGTTTTCTACTAGAATTAATTGTACGTAAAAGTTACGTTCTGCTCAATCTTCTAAATAGCCTAAAACACTTCTTCATGACATGCTCCAGTATCAGAGAGATCGATGGTGATCATTGATAGCCATGCAAATCAACCCATGATACTTCTTGTCTTTCTAGCCACGATACTGTGTGGGAGTGGAGGTGTACATTGTCAAAACTATCGTGCACAAACATATCACTACAGAGCGGGCAGTGAGGAAGCAGATTAGGATATGAGATGTTTAGAAAAAAACTGAGCCAACGAGAGTGTGCGATGACCAAAGGGCCAGTATGGATGTTTCCTATCATCTCAAGCACTATAGGTTGTCAGCAAAACATATCCTCATGAATGGGATGTTCTGTTAACACAAATGCTAAATTGGACCACACAACACAAAAAAGCGTCTCCTTCCGAGTGTAATGAATCCTTACTTTGGTAATGGTTGCTTATGCTAATTTCTGGGTGAAAAGCCAATCTTGTGCACAGGTGCGACAGGGTTGCAGTCGCGAAAAATCGCCAACATCTGTCAAAAATTGAGTATGAGACAAAATAGTGGAGCATATTACACCCCTCCACATGAAACAAGATCACAAAAAGACAAAGATTTCACCCCATATCCCAGGAGGAGATGTCAAACCTTACCTCACCCACACTTACTCTCCATATCCTCGACCCACATCAAAAAGAGAAATTATTTAACCTCATCTGGAGGTGGAAAGATTTAATACCACCTCCAACATCTGAATACAAAATGTCCCTATCTCGCACTATCCAATCTACTATGCTAAGCGCGGACTGCTCTTGGATCTCTATCTGTCAGAAACATTGACCATGTATGGACCAAACACGAGCTTGCAAGAAGAGTATTATTTCCTAGGAAGTTACAAGTGTGCCCAAGTACTGAGAAGATGTGATGTAGGAATAGAGAACGCTCAATCACGCCCAAGCTAATGTGCCATAACGCACAGTACGTTTGCCACCTATTTACTAGCTAGCTACGTGTCTCTCTTGTATGCTGCCAGACGAGATAGGGAGAGTCGTACAAGTACCCACTGGTGATCGTATTTTAGAAATAGTCACACTCGGTAGTTAATGTCCATAACAAAAGGACACAAGCATATTTATCCATTTCTGAGTTTCTATACCTGCCTAACAATTACAGTTAGAATCACGCCAAAGTTTTCTCACATACACTGTAGTTTTGATCAGTTAAACTATAACTCGTTTTTCTAAGCCTCTCGCCAAAATAATTACATCCTGTTTATTACAACTACAGTTTGAACTGTCCTTTGGGCTCAAAGTCGCCTTGACCACATATCTACTCTTTTGTCTATGGAACACAAGATAAAATTTTCTACCCACACAATTGATTTACAACCAGATTATTTCACTGTATCATACCAAATTCCAGTGGGTCTCTAAAGTTTTCACATCAGCTCACTAAGTTGACTGTGTGCGCTATTAAACCAGCTACACTATTGAATTCTCATGAATCATATACCTAAGCTCATCTGAATAGTTCTTACACATTACATTTCTTGACTCTAAACTTGGGTAGTGAGTGTACCTGTGATATTATGTCACTAGCAGCTACCTTCCAACTCCAAGTGATTCCCCAGTCCTTTATGCATTACAATCATGGGAACAATCCAAAACCTTTAAAACAAGCCGCCAATGAGCGCTCAGAACAGAGAAAAAATGCATACTCCTCCACCAAGTCTGTTCATCCCTTGGAGCAATTTCCAAACGCCCTAAAGTACCACGTCATCTTGCAGGCATAGTATGCAAGTTTAGAACACATGGGATCCCCGCAAACCGCACATACCGCTCAGCAAGCAAGAACGACCAGTGAGGAACGAACAACCTCTCGCTTTGTCAACACTGTGCTATCTGTCTCCTAGAGATGAACTAACTTTGGTAGCCGAGAACTATATGTGAGATAAAGCGAATACCCAAGAATCTACACCAGCCTTAATATGGATACATTTTGGACAGATGCATAGAAGGAAACGATAGGTAACTCTATACCCAGGAATATAGTACTCCTCCATATCCCTACATTTCTTAAACGATTCCCTATAAGGCACCATAATACCTGACAAAACGATGTTTTTTATTTGCTGAAAATTGAAAATTTGAAATTCAACCACTCTACATTCTCGAAAGTTGTAAGCACAGACACCCGCTCTCCAAAACTTGCACATAAAGAGATTGGCTGCAAGTATACTTACGGCGTTCTTTGACACAACGGTCGACATCAGGAGACTCACTATTCATGACTTTTTGTCTGAACTGTCCTCTGGTCGTGATTAGAAACAAAGTGTAACTCTGTTTGGCTCTATTCATGCATTACCATCCCTTATGTTTAGGACTCCACAAGCAGAAATAAAAACAGAGTGAATCGCATCTTGTGCACAGCATATTCATAATCCACGCATTTCCTGTATGACTGGCAACGATCAATCTTTTCTCCATCCCCGTGCAAGTCGACCGGGGCTTTGGCACGTCATCAAGTCTAACAGCTCTGGAGGTCTACATCATGAGCTTTTCCTGCAGGAGGGACTGTACATACTTTCCGACAATACAAAATTAGATGCTCTAAGGCACACATTCATGAGTCTGCAAACAATCTCTATTGGTATGAGCAATATATTTTTAAAGCAAACAACTGACTCTAACTCATCCAGAATGCTATGAAGAACTTTGATATAAGAAGCTTCTTTGTTTCGCAAATGGGTCATTCTCAAACTGGACACTAGATCCCCAATGTCCTACTTTACCAAAAGTTCCGCTCCGCAGCACAATGGCGCATACCTTTACAAAGGACAACAAAGTCGTATAAATTCAATCAGGGTATTGGTTACACGGTTCGAGGCCATCAGCCATCTAGCCAACTGACCTCCGGCATATAATCCACATCATGGAACATTGGAAACCTGTTGAGTTGTTTGGATGCTTAGTAGTCTCTGATACAAAAGAGGCCTTTGCTCGTACATTTCACAACCAAGGAATATAGGCCTACACAAATCTTGTACATGACATCTAATGCATTACACACACCCCAAGCCTCTGATCTTAATCCATAAGCTCTCTACGTAATACTGTACACTCTTCTTCCACACACCCGAACTGTTCATTTTGTTCTCGGAAGCAGGTGCGTTGCATGGCTACTCTCCGCACACGAGTTTTCATCACCCTCCATGCAACAACTTTTAAACTATGGCTCAATGTATCTGATGCTCCTAACACCCTAATATTGCCTCAGATTTGCGTCATATCTGTGCTCCTTTCCTCTTTACGCTCCTTGTTCACGGGGACACTTGATCTGCAAAGCACATCTAAACCTTCCACTCACTCTCCCGTACTCAAGATGCAGCGTGCTTGAATTCGTAAGAAAGTTCCAAGTAGGAGATAATGTCCCGTCCAGCCTGGGTAGTTCCAGTCTCTTGTTGAATGTAAAAGAGATTTTTTACAAAAGAGAACCTCTACCTACTGCATCTGTCTTCCTAACGAGTTCTTGATCACTGCTATGGCTCTCAGCTGATATTTCTCCTGTAAGCTGACTCGTTCTGGTTCGCGCTTTATTTAGTAGAAATTATTCCCACCCCCATCTATGAATATATTCATAATCCACATTAATAATACTAGACAAATGATACTCACGACGACAACAGTGTGCTTGTTGGGTGACACCTTTCAGACAAGGATAAAAATGAGTTGTTGAAATACTTGAGACATGTGTGCACCGTGATTTTAGACTCAAATATTTTGGAGCAGCATCGTTTCGATGTGAATGATACTCGACCTCAGGCCAATGCTGAAAGTATGTTGTTAATTAGTAAGTTAATGCCAGACTGCTTTTTGATGCACAACATGTCATTGAAGTGACCTGTCCAACTATCCACAAAGTTCTCATGAGAGCATACCCCTTGCGTGTTCTTATGTGCTGAATTTATGTAAAAAAATATTAAATCACCTACACTGTATACCTTTCAGTTTTTTTAACTGTAATACCAATCATCTGTCCCTCCATCCATCCAATCATCTGCCCATCCCTCCATCCATCCCTCCAATCATCTGTCCATCCATCCCTCCAATCATCTGTCCATCCAACCAACCATCCATCCATCCATCCATGAGAGCTCGTACCAATCATCATGAACTGAAAGGCGTTGTCAGAGACGGAGAAGATATGGGGTGGAGCCTCCACTCTCTTCTTCCCTCTGTAGGCGTTGACAACCTCTGCGTCGTACACAGGGAGCCACTTGTAGGGGTTCACCGTGGCACAGAAGAGCCCAGAGTAGGTCTGGATGAAAGCATAATTAATTTAGGAGATTAACAAAG
This sequence comes from Salvelinus sp. IW2-2015, assembly GCF_002910315.2. Lineage (NCBI taxonomy): Eukaryota > Metazoa > Chordata > Actinopteri > Salmoniformes > Salmonidae > Salvelinus > Salvelinus sp. IW2-2015. The sequence goes on along the minus strand of NW_019951463.1, from coordinate 902 downwards.
TCARATGTACTTTTACCTGGATTTATGTGAGAATGTGGGTGTACTTTGGTAAACTGATGTGGGTCTACTCTTTTGAWATTTTTAGTTTCTACCTTTCATTTATGTGTAGTACTGTATGTGTGWATTTATTATGTTCATGTATGTGTGTATTTATTATGTTYATGTATGTGTGTTTTTGTATGTACAGGTTTCTTACATAGATCATCCATGCTGCATAACGCTCTTTGAGGTTATACAACACAGAGGCTTCATTCAGGTAGGTCATCATGGCCATGTCCTCAATCTTGTCGTACTTAGGGGGGTTCATCTCATAGATGTCTGCATCTTTGAACTCTTTTCCTTCCTGAAACAGTCAGAAATGTAGATTACACGCAGATCAAAGTGGACATGACTGAATGCTTTTTGCTCATTAAATACAAGTTGAATCATTTAACAAATGTATATCCACATTTAATCCAAGTACTTAGTTATCACCCACTGACACATAACTGGTGATTCTTGTCGAGTCAACATTCTATGTCATTTTTAAAGAGCAGCAATAACAATGATGTGTTTGAAGGTTGTATAATGTCTACAAAAAACAATGAAATGCTTCTTTATATATATTTTTTGTTAGTGATTTCTTATTGCCTATAGACATTGTTTGAGTCATTTCAATTATTATTTTTTTTCTTTTTTTCCCCCAATGATTTTTCAAGAATTAGAGTAATTGCACAAACTTTAAACTTTTCAGATCAGGCTTACATCCTTAGTGCCGTCAGGTTTCGTGACTGTTACAGTACACTTCCCGTCGGCCCTGGCAGTGACCAGACCCTTAAGGTACAGCTCCACCTTGTCTGCCACATAGCAGGCGTTCTTTGAATCAAAGGGTGCGGCTTGTGCCTCCATCCTCTCCTTCTCAG
>NW_019951462.1:0-5807 GCF_002910315.2 Salvelinus sp. IW2-2015 | reverse complement strand
TTTATTATGTTCAACATAGGAGGGCCAAGCACAGGAAGCAGCTCTTTCAGTAGTTTAGTTGGAATAGGGTCCAGTATGCAGCTTGAAGGTTTAGAGGCCATGATTATTTTCATCATTGCATCAAGAGATATAGTACTAAAACACTTGAGTGTCTCCCTTGATCCTAGGTCCTGGCAGAGTTGTGCAGACTCAGGACATCTGAGCTTTGGAGGAATACGCAGATTTAAAGAGGAGTCCGTAATTTGCTTTCTAATGATCATGATCTTTTCCTCAAAGAAGTTCATGAATTTATTACTGCTGAAATGAAAGCCATCCTCTCTTGGGGAATGCTGCTTTTTAGTTAGCTTTGCGACAGTATCAAAAATAAATTTTGGATTGTTCTTATTTTCCTCAATTAAGTTGGAAAAAGAGGATGATCGAGCAGCAGTGAGGGCTCTTCGATACTGCACGGTAATGTCTTTCCAAGCTAGTCGGAAGACTTCCAGTTTGGTGTGGCGCCATTTCCGTTCCAATTTTCTGGAAGCTTGCTTCAGAGCTCGGGTATTTTCTGTATACCAGGGAGCTAGTTTCTTATGACAAAGGTTTTTAGTTTTTAGGGGTGCAACTGCATCTAGAGTATTGCGCAAGGTTAAATTGAGTTCCTCAGTTAGGCGGTTAACTGATTTTTGTCCTTGGGTAGGCAGAGGGAGTCTGGAAGGGCATCAAGGAATCTTTGTGTTGTCTGAGAATTTATAGCACGACTTTTGATGCTCCTTGGTTGGGGTCTGAGCAGATTATTTGTTGCGATTACAAACGTAATAAAATGATGGTCCGATAGTCCAGGATTATGAGGAAAAACATTAAGATCCACAACATTTATTCCATGGGACAAAACTAGGTCCAGAGTATGACTGTGACAGTGAGTAGATCCAGAGACATGTTGGACAAAACCCACTGAGTCGATGATGGCTCCGAAAGCCTTTTGGAGTGGGTCTGTGGACTTCTCCATGTGAATATTAAAATCACAATTTTTTAAATATTATCTGCTATGACTACAAGGTCCGATAGGAATTCAGGGAATTCAGTGAGGAACGCTGTATATGGCCCAGGAGGCCTGTATACAGTAGCTATAAAAAGCGATTGAGTAGGCTGCATAGATTTCATGACTAGAAGCTCAAAAGACGAAAACGTCTTTTTTTTTTGTAAATTGAAATTTGCTATCGTAAATGTTAGCAACACCCCCGCCTTTGCGGGATGCACGGGGGATATGGTCACTAGTGTAACCAGGAGGTGAGGCCTCATTTAACACAGTAAATTCATCAGGATTAAGCCATGTTTCAGTCAGGCCATTAGTCAGACTAATCAGTGATTAGTTCATTGACTATAACTGCCTTTGAAGTGAGGGATCTAACATTAAGTAGCCCTATTTTGAGATGTGAGGTATCACGATCTCTTTCAATAATGGCAGGAATGGAGGAGGTCTTTATTCTAGTGAGATTGCTGAGGCGAACACCGCCATGTTGAGTTTTGCCTAACCTAGGTCGAGGCACAGACACAGTCTCAATGGGGATAGCTGAGCTAACAGCCTGCTGCCTGGCCTGCACCCTATTTCATTGTGGAGCTAGAGGAGTTAGAGCCCTGTCTATGTTGGTAGATAAGATGAGAGCACCCTTCCAGCTAGGATGGAGTCCGTCACTCCTCAACAGGCCAGGCTTGGTCCTGTTTGTGGGTGAGTCCCAGAAAGAGGGCCAATTATCTACAAATTCTATCTTTTGGAAGGCGCAGAAAACAGTTTTCAACCAGCGATTGAGTTGTGAGACTCTGCTGTAGAGCTCATCACTCCCCCTAACTGGGAGGGGGCCAGAGACAATTACTCGATGTCGACACATCTTTCTAGCTGATTTACAGGCTGAAGCTATGTTGCGCTTGGTGACCTCTGACTGTTTCATCCTAACAGGCCTACAAGCGCTCAGTCCAGCCTCTCTCAGCCTATTGCGCACAGTCTGAGCACTGATGGAGGGATTATGCGTTCCTGGTGTAACTCGGAAAGTTGTTGTTGCCATCCATCCTGTATCTGTCCGCAGGTGGGATGTTCAGAATGTACCACTCCTGTGCAGGTGTTGTTACACGTGGTCTGCCACTGCGCAGGCCGATCAGCTGTGCTTTCTGTCTCTCTCTGTAGCGCTGTCTTTGCGTCTCACAGTACGGACATAGCAATTTATTGCCCTGGCCACATCTGCAGTCCTCATGCCCTTCTTGCAGCAGATGCCTAAGGCACATTCATGCAGGTGAGCAAGGGACCCTGGCATCTTTATTTTGGTGTTTTTTCAGAGTCAGTAGAGGCCTCTTAGTGTCCCTAAGTTTTTCATAACTGTGAGACCGTAAGTTGCCTACCGTCGGTAAGCTGTTAGTGTTTAATGACCGTTCCACAGGTGCATGTTCATTAACGTTTATGGTTCATTGCACAGTATGGGAAACAGTGTTTAAAACCCTTTACAATGAAGATCTGGGAAGTTATTTGGATTTTTACGAATTATCTTTGAAAGCCAGGGTCCTGAAAAAGGGACGTTTCTTTATTTGGTTTGTACTCTCCAAAATGCCTATTACTAACACACTGAATAGACAGCATTTAGAGCCTATACCTGAATGCTGTCTGTCCTGTATCAGTATGGTCCCACAGTCAACTCAGTCAAACTGGCGGGCTTGTAGGAGAGGTCAGGATTTTCAGGTCTCCATACTGCGTTCAGTCTGTCAACAATGTGATTGATGACTCCAGACTCATGGGCCGGAGCTTACTTTCAACTTGAATTTCTAGGAAGTGTCCTGCTGTGTCCATCGTGAATAGTAGTTTTTTGTTTTAGAAAAGAGAGAGAGAAGAAGACAAGGAGTCTTATTCCTGTGGCTTAGCTGAATGACTTGAAATCATATTCACAGGAACCTTATCTGATACATAACACCTAAATATGGGAAGATTAATACTGTCTGTGTAGAGAGAGGAGGGAGGGAGGGAAGAGTGCGATGGAGAGAAAGTGAAGAAACGTCACAGGATAAACTTCCCTTGTTTGTATCTCTTCCTCTCTCTCCTCTCTTCTCCTCTCTCTCTCTCTTTATACTGGAAGGGCATATGTGATCAGATTAGGGTCATGCAAAATGTCTGGTTTTCCACAGGGCAGCTGAGAAACATGTACCCACACATTTCTAGTGCATTATCATATAGGCAACTCTGCGTATCTTTGACCTGTCCACGGGGTCGTGGGAACCGATCAACTTCAGAAGAGCACTTTTCCCAGATCCCCGGGCAGATGGCACATCACCACGGGGGACATTTGAAACATTGCACTACCACGATATAGAGTTGGTCTACTCTCTCTCTCACGCAAACGGACACACGTTTATCTGGACCAAAAAGGGGCTTATGGGTGTGGCGTGACAGGGGGCCCGGTCTGCTGTCGCGTGGCTTGAATTTTGAGAAAACATTTTGGGCAGTTTTAGCTAATTCCCAGATTTTTTTTTGCCATGGCTAATGCTGTTATTTTTTTATTGATTGATTGATTTTTGTGGGGGTAGATCAGCTTTAATATTGCAGATAGATTGTGGCTTCTATCAATGTAATGGTCTGCCATAATTTCCCCCTCCTTGGTAAAATATAATTTTTCTCTTTATTGTTTTCCTCAACCCTACACCCTCACCATGTTGAGGTAAACATGGACAACAATTACTTGGGCTTCTACTTCCAGCTTATACAGACTATATACTTTTTACGGGAACAGGATTTTTACATGAGTTATCCCCTTTTTTTTATTTATTTCTGTCCTACCTTCAGGTACGCTATGTTCTCTATCTCAAACATAATAAAAATGAACACTGCTAAATTCTTCTTTTTAGGGATTTTCAATTTCTCAATTTTCCCCCGCCTGTCTTATCTTTATTGGGTAATTGCTAGTTCTCTAAGATTATATTATATGAAAAATGTATAGGATATTATCTTCTCTTTACATCCATGTACTTATTTCGTTTTTGTTCCAAACCTGAAAATTAAGTTGTTAAAAAAAGACTTCGACAGCCTGAAAAACCTTAAGGTGGCCTCCAATGATTTATAGGAGAAACATCACAACACGCCTAATGGTAAGTCCGACTGGTAGTGATGTTAGGAATGGGGTAGTGTGTTCAGGATGGGGGTAGTGTGTCAGATGGGGTAGTGTAGTCAGGATGGGGGTAGTGTAGTCAGGCTGGGTAAGTGTTGTCAGGATGGGGTATGTTGTCAGGATGCGGGTAGTATGTAGGGATGGGTGTGTAGTCAGGTAGGGGTAGTGTAGTCAGGAGTGGGTAAGCTGTAGTCGGATGGGGTAGTGTAGTCCAGATGGGGTCAAGTGTAAGTAGATGGGGTAGTGTATCCACAATGGGGTAGTGATGTGAAGGATGGTCGTGTAGTCGGATGGGGTGGTGTAAGTCAGGATGGGGTAAGTTGTAAGTCAGGATGGGGTAGTGTAGTCAGGCTGGGGTAGCTGTAGTCAGCGATGGGGTAGTGTAGTCAGCGATGGGGGTGGTGTATCAGGATGGGGAGTGTAGTCAGGAAGGTGGTGTGTGTCGGATGGGTAGTGATCGTGAGGATGGGGTAGTGTAGTCAGGATGGGGTGGTGTAGTCATGGATGGGGGTATGTGTTGTCAGGATGGGGTATGTTGTCAGATGGGGTGTGTTGTTCAGGAGTGGGGTAGTGTTGTCAGGATGGCGGTAGCTGTCAGTCAGGATGGGTGTGTGTAGGCATGGGGTAGGTGGTAGTCCAGGATGGGGGTAAGTGTTGTCAGGAGGGTAGTGTTGTCAGGAATGGTGTAGTGTTGTCAGGATGAAGTAGTGTTGTCCAGGATGGGGTAGTGTCGTCAGGATGGGTGGCTAACGTTGTTATCAGGCATGGGGTAGTGTAGTCAGGATGGGGTTAGTGTTATCGGATGGGGTAGTGTTGTCAGGAGGGGTAGCGTAAGTCAGGATGGGGTATGTGTAGTCAGGATTGGTAGTGTAGTAGATGAAGGTAGTGTTGTCAGCGATGGGGTAGTGTATGTCGGAATGGGGTAGTGTTGTAGGCATGGGGGTAGTGTAGTCAGGATAGGGTAGTGATGTCAGGATGGGGTAGTGTTGTTTAGGATGGGTAGTGTAGTCAGGATGGGGTAGTGTTATCAGGATGGGGGTAGGTATGTCAGGGATGGGGTAGTGATGTCAGGATGGGGTAGGTGGTAGTCAGGATGGGGTAGTGTACAGGATGGGGTAGTGTAGTCAGGATGGGGTAGTGTAGTCATGATGGGGTAGTGGTTATAGGATGGGCGTAGTGGTAGTCAGGAATGGGGTAGTGATGTCAGGATGGGGTAGTGGTGTCAGGATTGGTAGTGTAATTCAGGACGGGGTAGTGTTTGTCAGGATGGGGTATGTGGTAGTCAGATGAGGTAGTGGTAGTCAGGAATGAGGGTAGTGTTGTTAGGATGGGGATCCGTGTTAGTCAGGATGAGCGTAGTGTTTGTTAGGTGGGGTAGTGATGTTAGGCCTGGGGTAGTGGTATCAGATTGGAGTAGTGTTGTAGGGTGGGTTAGTTGTAGGATTGGGGTAGTGTAGTCAGGATGAGGAGCTTGTTTTTTAGGATGGGGTAGGTTTTAGTCAGGATGGGGTAAGTGTCAGTCAGGATGGGGTTAGTGTTGTTAGGGTGCGGGTAGTGGATGTTAGGATGGGGTATGCTAGTCCAGGATGAGGTAGTGTTGTTTAGGGTGGGGTTAGCTGTTGTTAGGATGGGGTAGTGTAGTCAGATGAGGTAGTGTAGTCAGGATAGGGTAGTGTTGTTAGG
>NW_019951461.1:0-5808 GCF_002910315.2 Salvelinus sp. IW2-2015 | reverse complement strand
CCTCTGTAGGCTAAGTCAGTATTAAACAGCTCAGCGCCCTGTAGCGCTATACACTCAGTATTTAGATACAAGCTAGACTGTATGTATACAACGCTCCAGTAATTTAGAATCAACATAGTAGACCTACCCCTAGTATTCTCTACCCACGCTAGCAACGTGTAAGGCTCCAGCTATATTTAGACAGTAGACCTGTAGGCTACAGCTCAGTATTTAGACACGTGAGACCCTTGTAGGCTACGCTCAGTATTTAGACCATCAGCTCTGTAGGCGCTCTACTAGCTCAAGTGTCTATTTAGAACAGTAGACCTTAGGCGTATAAGCTTCAAGTATTTCTAGCCACAGTAGACGTGTATGGCTACAGCTAGTCATTTAACAGTAGCACCTGTAGGCTCTACAGCTCATATTCTAGACATTAGGTGACTCACACCTGTGAGCTCACTCAGTAGCTTTAGACAAGTCTCACGCTTGTAGGCTATAGCTCAAGTATTAGGACAGTAGATGCGTGTAGGCTACAGCTCAGTATTAGACATAGAACTGTAGCTACCAGCTCAGTATTTAGACAGTAACTGTAGCGCTACAGCTCAGCTATTATAGACCAGTAGACCCCTGTTAGCTACAAGCTCAGTATTATAGAACAGCTAGGCCTGTAGGCTACAGCTCAGTCATTTAAGACAGTAGAACCGTAGGACTACAGCTCAGTTTTAGACACACGTAGGCCTGTAGGCTACAGCTCAGTATTTATGACAGTAGGCCTGTAGGCTACAGCTCAGTATTTTAGACATTAGACCTGTAGGCTACAGCGTCGAGTATTTAGACAGTGGCCTGTAGGCTACAGCCTCCAGTTATTCTAGACAGTAGTCCTGGAGCTATAGCTCAGTATTCTCAGACCAGTAGACCTGCTAGACAAAACAGCTTATAATTTAGACAGTAGTCTGTAGGCTATCAGGCTCAAGTTATTCTGAGACAGTAGAAGCCCTGTAAGGCTATCAGCCTCAGTATTATATAAATGATTCAGTAGTCACCGGGTAAGCTATAGCTCAGTTATTTCAGAACAGTACGGCCATGTAGGTCTACAGCTCAAGTATTAGACAGTAGGCCTGTAGGCCAGCTTAGTATTTAGCAAGTAGGCCTGTAGGCCTACAGTCAGTATTTAGACAGTAGACCTGTAGGCTAATTAGCGATCAGTATAGATCAGTAGACCCTGTAGGCTTACAGCTCAGTATTTAGAACCAGTACGCCTGTAAGGCCCTACAAGCTCAGTATTGATGTTAGAACAGTAGGGGCCCTGGAGGCTTATAGCTCATAATTTAGACCAGTAGACCTGCGTAAACGAGGCTGTTAGTTATTTTCGACAGAGGCCCTTAGGCTAACAGCTCAGTATGTTAGGACACGTAGACCTTAGGCTAACAGGCATCACGTTATTTAGACAGTAGGTACGTACCCCGGTAAGCTATTAGCACAGTATTTAAGACCAGTAGGACCTGTAGGCTACAGCTCAGTATTTAGACAAGTATGGCCTGTAGGCTACAGCTTAGGTATTTTAGAAAGACCAGTAGGCCTGTGGCCTACACTCAGTATTTTAGACAGTAGACCTGTAGGCTATAGCTTCAGTATTTTAGAAGTAGAACCTTTATGCTACAGCTCAGTATTTAGACAGTAAGGCCTGTAGGCCTACAGCTCAGTTATTTAAGACAGTAGGTCCCTTGTAGGTTACAGCTCAGTATTTATGACAGTAAGTGCCTGTAGGTCAACAGCTCAGTTTAAGACAGTAGGTCCCTTGTAAGGACTAACAGCTCACAGTATTTAAACAGTAGGCCTGTCTTAGGCTTCTACAGCTCAGTAATTTAGACAGTAGACCCTGGGACATCAACGGACGCAAAATGTGGAGTGCAGACACCTGGACTGTGGCAGACACAGCTGGGACCTGTGGCAGACAGCTGGACTGTGGCAGATCAGCTGGAGCTGTGTCAGACAGCTGGACCATGTGGCAGACAGCTGGACTGATGGCAGACAGCTGGACCTGGGTTCTGCAGTTTCACAAACACGAAGGCAGTTACTTTGGCAAGAGATCTGGATTTAGTCACACGATGTATTTTTTCTGCGAGTAGGATCAGAGTCTAGAACTGCGTCGATGCCCATATCATACGCTGGGCGTTTCCGGAAGCTTTCTCACAACGGGAGGCGATGCCGGTGTGGTCGTTGCAGGTAAGACTTGTTTGGTTTAGATGGTTTGAAAGATGTTTGTTTTCTTTTACTCGAGCTCACCGCTGCTGTCCTTCGCTAGTAATCTGCCTTCCGAAGGAGGAGGAGAAGTTTCACTTGATAGCTACATTTGTTACAGGACAATTTTTCCAGGTTCAAGGTTCCAGCATTGTGTTGGATACTCTGGGAAAATATTTGTTTGTGTTTGCACTATTTCCGTGATCGTGTAAATGGCAGCAAACTCATCAGAGATAACTTGACTAACTTAATCAAATCACGACATCCTCATTCCTCTCCGCTCCCTCTGGATCATCCAAACGCTTACATGCTCGCAATTCTTCAGTCTGATACGAGATGATCGCTGTAGGCTTCAACTCTTTGAAGATAGACATACAATAAACCTCATAAACAGGGTAGGTATCTTGTTTTGTGTTTGCTCTGTGAGGGAGGGTTTATTAATCCTTACACCTTACTTCCACATCGAATGAATGTCATCAGGCAGGGATATGTCTAAAATAAGGAAAGTCCATAGCATGTTTCCATCCTCTTCTCCAGGATGCTCCTGGTCAGCCTGAGATTCTCCTTGGAGTGGTCTCAACGGAAGGGGTGTCCAGGGCTACCTGGGACCGAGCTGTTTACGGGGCCACCCTTCACCACCATCATCCTGCTCCACTGAGCCCAGAGTAAACCTACGGATTGCTCCTTCCTCCTCATGCTCCCCGGGATCAACAGAACCCAGACCTCACGCTCAGTCTGTCACATCACTCTTCTGCTTCTCTTCCCTGCGCGCAAAGATGACTCCCACCAGGAGTCTACAAGCTGTGTTTATAAGAATGATGTTTCTCTTCCTCTCCATATCTTCTCCTCTGAGAGTGAGCTCCTCCTCTCCTAACCGTACAGGTACCATGAACACTGAAACCAGACGTAACTTTAACATGTGCAAGACTCTGATTACAGATGGTTCTGGATGCTCTAACTGCCTACTAGATCGTCTGAACCAATAAAGCGTGTGTCTCTGTTTCCAGACCTCTCCTCTGCCAGCTTCTCATCCAGACTGTCATAAGTGCTGCTGACCACGATTCACAGCTACTGTTTTCTGCTCGCAAGTCAGAGAAGTCAGGTAACATAAGATTTATGCATCAGAGGCGAAATACGAACTAGTTGGCGAGAGCAGATGGACGTCATTGTCGCGTGCGTGTGTGTGATCGTGTGAGCATCCCTTTTCGTAAATCAGTAGTCTCCTGGTGCTGTCTCTTTTTAGGTCAGTAGGTGTCCAACAGAGAGCTGGATCAGCGGTGCGATGGAGGGGTAGCCGCCCTGCACCCTCCAGGAGGGAGGTGCTGCTGGCAGAGGAGAGGTGAGAGTAGCCCAGAGGAGAGGCACGAGACGTACTGAGTAGGAGCGCCAACGTCCCCTTTCAATCACAGCTGAACGACTGCTCAAGACAGCGTTACACACCACAGCATTTCAAGAATAAGCTATTTTAGTGATATAGGTCATTTCCACTGACTAATTTCTGGAGGTAATTTCCACTTTACCATCACTATAATGGAAGGAACATGAACACAGTCGGGGGTGGGGCAGAGATATCTAACCGTTTAATATCGCTCTCCAGTCTGTCCACCACACATTGTCACATCATAGCAATACACACACACACACAACAACAGGATTTTTTCAGAATAATTAATGTAAAGATATAGGTAATCCACAGTTCTGAGTACAGTACGGTTCTCTGACTGAGTCATTTCCTGTATATAAAACCCTGATCAGATACTAGCTGGGACTGGTGGGGGTGTGAGAAAGAAAGGTGTAGTAGAGAAAATGTATATGATGAAAAAAATGATACGTGATTTTAATTTCATATTTTGGCAACTTTCTCATCAATATTTACTCATAGCTCTTTTCTTYAATTACAGATTTGTACACATGTTGCAGTTTAGTGKTGCTTTGCATAATTAATGTATCCTATATCCCATAACCTGTGTTTTTACGAATTTATGGTTGTGTCGCAAATGTCACCCTATTTTGACCAGTGCCCTGGTACTTTCCCTGGTATGGAAAGTGCACTAAATCAAAAATTGATTGATGTAGAAAATAATTCATGCTTMTGTAAATAATAAATATATATTTGTGTGTTTTTTTGTATCAAATAAACTGTATGTTATCAGTGCCTAGTACAACCATTTAACTGATTCAGTAAATAAAACTTTTATTCGTGTGTATTGTATTTTTATCAAATAAACCACTTACTTTACAATGCATGCTGGTTTTGGGTAAATGCGCAACTAATGGTAATTACGGTAAAGAACCCATCCCCTATCCTGTGTGTGTGCTCGTCATCTCGCACTAAGGGAAAATAGGAAAAACTGTCGGGAAGGAAGGGGGAAGAGCAGTGAACATACCTATTATCTATTCTAGGTTGGTTCTAAAAGAGTACACAGTCAAGGGGGTCTTAGCTATTCACTTTCAGCGTTAGTTTACCCATGTTTGTGTAATCTAGGTAAAGCTKTTTGGTGAATAGGGGAAATTCGACTTCACTACTCGGTCGTGCAGTGGGCTAAGAACGCCCAGAATTGGAATTGCAACGACTTTGCTACCGCAGCAGTTGGAAATCTGAGTGTTTCGATAGGCCTGGATCCCTGTTCAAACAACGTCTGGGGACTTGCATGAAAACAACAAAAGAACCACCCGAAATTGGTAATTCAATACATTGTTTTTCAATCATTTTATTTAAGTGTCTGAACGTATACAAAAAAAGAGTTAACGTTAGCTAGTTAGCAAGCGGTCGCTAGCTAACGTTAGCGGTGTTGTAGTTTGGGTAGCTAACGTTAGATGTCTACAGTTAGSGAATTTGTAGCTTAGCTATAATATAGCTACTGTATTCGACTGTTTGTTTTGCACTCATTGCACTACTGTCCAATAATAGCGACTTGCTTAGTTACCTATTAATAAGCTAACATTAGCATAAAACAATCGTCGTTAGCTCGCTAAGTTAGTTTCTGCTAGCAAACCAGCCAACGAGCTAACGTTTGCTTGAGAGCGAGTGTGACGTTTGTCACCTAACGTTGCCCAACAAGCAATTGAYCTATGTGAAGTTATCAAAATTGTCTACCTAACAAGCATTTTATGGTCTTAAGTTCCATGTATTTCACTGACTCCCGGCAGACAGTAAGTTGGGCATATTGTAGTCGTTAGGTCAAAGCCCTTCGGGAGAGTGAGCTAKCAGATACTCCTCGTCACGGACGTTGGCCAMCCCGCTCACGAAATATGAGTCAAAGTCCACGTTAGTCATTTTATCATAGGTCTCTATTACATCACCGTCATGTGTAGAGGGACTTTTTGCTGTCTTCCCCCCCCTCATGCTGTTAATGTGTAGCAGTGGTGTAGCGTTAATGACTCTAGTGAGAAGTTGTTCTCGACTAGCCAAGGTAGCTAACTAACGTTACATTGTTTAGGAAGTGTTTGCTCTGTCCTAAYCTTTATCTCCTGTCATATTTGCCAAGTCTTTGTAAGAAATGCATATGGAAAGGATGGGATAAATCGAGATGTAACCTTATGTGGTGAATGCATGAAACACCTGCAAGGTGTACAAACGACTACTGT
>NW_019951460.1:0-5808 GCF_002910315.2 Salvelinus sp. IW2-2015 | reverse complement strand
GCAGATAATGAAGAGAGAAATAGAGAGAGAACAAGAGAGAGCAGGAGCAGAGGGCAGCGGGAGAAGAGAGAAAGAGCGAGACAAGAGAGAGAGAGAGGAGAGAGAGAGAGAGAGATGAAAGGGGGGAATGAGAGAGGAGGGAGAGAAGAGCGACAGCAGCCCAGTGGCGATGTGTGTGTGTGGTGTGTGTGTGTGTGTGTGTGTGGTGTGTGTGTGTGATGTGTGGTGTGTGTGTGGTGTGTGTGTGTGTGGTGTGTGTGTGTGTGTGTGTGTGTGTGGTGTGTGTGTGTGGTGTGTTGTGTGTGGTGTTTGTGTTGTGGTGTGTGTGTGTGTGTGTGTGGTGTGTCTAAAGGCCTCATTAGCTCCAGTCAGCCGATGGCCGGCTCCAAGCCTCCCGCGACTGTCTAATAGATTTCGTCTTGTTCCTGTCCAATTAAGTATGTGTGGTACATATTTGGCTCTGGTGTATAAGCTAATGTGTTAGGATGTTTTGTTGTGTGGTTTGTGGTTGGGTGTGTGTGTGTGTGGGTGTGTTGGTGTTCTTTGAGGCAGCAGGAACTCAGTAAGTTTAAAGAGGCAGATTAAATAAAAGTTCGCATATTTCTGGTTGGAACGGGTTCCTGTTAGAAATAGAAATAGTTCTCTGTTTAGTTCCATGCTATTAACAAGATGCATTCAGGAGACTTCTGGAATGGAACATCTGGTGGCAATGTGCTGAGACACAGCGAATGAAAACAAAAGGCTAACGATTGATTGCGCAGGTAGAAGACCACAGCAACAACAATTACACACAAGCGAAAAGACGTAAAACACCGCAAACAACCACACACACACAACAGCCACACACACACACACCACAGCACACACAGCACACCAACACAATTTTCACACCCACCAGCACACCACAACACACACACACACACAGACACAGTTGACACACACAACTGCACACACACCACTCTCGGTTCTTTCTCGGTTTGGGATGGGCAGGCAGTACACGGGATAACATAAAGATGTTGCTTTTATCATCTTTAGGTAAGAGTATTAACAAAGAAATTAGTCTTTGCACTTTTAACGCCTGACGCGTGTTGGTGTGGAGAGCAGACAGTGCTGTGGTCAGCTTACTGTAATAAAGCTCTATAACTTCTAGCCGGGTGTAATCAAACGAGGGCCCAGAGTTCAGATATTACTAGATAGACATGCCGGCACTCTCTCAGGTGGATGTGGTGTGGCGTGTTTGCGTGTTTGTGGTGTTATTTGCTGTGTGTGTTGCGTGTTCTGTGTGTTTGCGTTTGTGTTGCGTGTCTTGTGTGGTGTTTGCGTGTGTGTGTTTGGGTGTGTGTGTGTGTAGCAGTGGTGGATGTTTGTGTAATTCTTCCATCAGCTCCTCCTTTTATCCCTCTGCATTTCTCTCCTGCGCTTTCCTCTCCTCTCTCCTTTGGAATCTCTCGTCCTGCCTCCTCTTTCTGGCATCTCTCTCTCCTCTGCTTCTGGATCCTTCCTTCTCTCTCTCTCTTTTCTGGCTGCCTCTCTCTCCTTCCTCTCTTCTGGCATCTTCTCTCCTCTCGTCTTTGGCAATCCTCTCTCTTCGTCGCTTTGGCATGCCGCCCTCTTCGCTCTTTCTTTTCTGGCATCCTCTCCTCTCTCTCTCCTTCTGGCATCCTTCTCTGTCTCTCCTTTTGGCATCTCTCCTCCTTCTCTGCTGTCTTCTGGCATCTTTTCTCCTTCTCTCGGCTTCTGCATCCTCTCCTTCTGGCATCCTTCTCTCCTTTTGGCATCCTCTCTCCTCTTTCTGGCATCCTCTTCTCTCTCTCTACTTCTGGCATCGCTCTCCTCTTCTCTCTTTGTGGCATCTGCCATCTCTCTTTGGATCCTCTCTCCTCTCTCTCCTTTTGTGCATCCTTCCTCTGCTCGTCTCCTTCTGGATCGCTCTCCTCCTCTTCTCTCTTCTGGCATCCTCTCTGCCTCTCTTCCTTCTGGCATCTCATTCTTCTGGCACTTTCTCCTCTCTCTCCTTTTGGCATCTTTCTCTCCTTGCTGGCATGCTCTCCTCTCGTCTTCTTTTCTGGCTCTCTCTCCTTTCTTACTGGATCCTCGTTTCTGCTCTTCTGCTCCTTTTGGCATCCTCTCTCTCCTCTTATCTTCTGCATCCTCTTCCTCTCTCTCCCCCCCCGCTTTTTTTTGCATCCTCTCTCTCTGCTCTCTCTTTTGGCATCCTCTCTCTCTTTCTCTTCTTTTGGGGATACTCTCTGCTCTCTCTCCTTTGGCTCTCTCTCTCCTCTCTCTCCTTTTGGCATCCTCTCTCTCTGGTGCATGCTCTTCTCCTCTCTCTTTCTGGCATCACTCTCTCCTCTGCTTCTTTCTGGTGCTGGAGATTCCATTCACCGGTCTCCACTTTTTAAAAGGAATGGGCCTCGAGTTTATTTACGAGAAACTACTGCTGTAAATGGACAGAAAAGCGAATATTTACTGAGGGCGGTGAAGGGGTAGGGAGAGGAGGGCAGTGATGGAGGGGACGGGGGGAGTGGTAGGGGAGGGCAGTGTAGATGGAGGTGGAGGGGAGAGAAGGGGCAGTGTAGAGGGGCGTGGTGGATGGGAGGGCAGTGTATAGGGGAGGGTGGAGGGGAGAGGAGGGCGGGTGGAGGGGAATTGAGGGAAAGGGGTAGGGGAGAGAGTGTAGAGGGGAAGGTACTGTGGAAGGGTGGTGGAAGGTGGAGGGAGGAGGGGGGTGAGGCTTGCAAGAGTTCTTGGCTGGGCCTGGGAAAGGATATAAAGCGCTTAGTGGCAGCCCAACAACTGTTTATGGATGGATGGCTGAGCGGCTGTGGTTGTGGAGGGTTCCTGAATATCTCCTCTTATTCTCTCTGCACCATCCACGGCAATCAGCATGACTGTTTAAAGTGAGAGGTGGAGGGAAAGAGGGAAGAAAGAGAGAGGAAGAATACAGTTGAAAGTTTACATATTCGTTAGGTTGGAGTGCATTAAATCATTTTTCAAAGCGCAATCCACATTATTTGTTAAAACTATTGTTTTGGCAAGCTCGATTAGGACATTACTTTGTTTTGCATAGACAAGTATTTTTCGGCAACACTTGTTTAGCAACAGATTATTTCATTATTATTTCCTGTATCAGGCAATTCCAGTGGGTAGAGTTTACATTACTAAGTTGATGGTGGCCTTTAAACAGCTTGGAAAATTCAGAAAATTTATGTCATTGGCTTTGAAGCTTCTCTATCGTGCTTTGACAATAATTTGAGTTTCAATTGGATCATGTACTTGTGTGAATGTATTCAAGATTACCTTTCAACTCAGTGGCTCTTTGTTGAACATCTGGGAATTGCAAATAGAAATAGCCAGACGCTCAGAAAATGTTGTAGATTCCCAAGTTCTGGTTTCATCTTGGGAGCAATTTAAAGCTGAAGGTACCGCGGATACGTTTATTAGTCGCTGTACAACAATAGTAGCAAGTATCAACACCATGGGACGCAGGCAGCCGTCTAAACGCTCAGGAAGGAGATGTGTTCTGTTTAGAGATTCGTACTTTGGTGGCGAAAGTGCAAATCAATCCGATATACAGCAAGGAATTGTGAAGATACTGGAGGAAGGTACAGAAGTATTATATCCACAGTAAAACGAGTCTATATGACATAACTGAAAGGGCCGCTCAGCAAGGAGAAGCACTGCCCAAAACTGGCATAAAAAAGCGGAGACTATGGTTTGCAACTGCACATGTTGAATAGTAAGCACTTTTTTTTTTTTCTGGTCTGGCTGAAAAAAAATAGAACTGTTTTAGCCATAATGACCATCGTTATGTTTGGAGGAAAAAGGGGGGAGGCTTGCAAGCGAAGACCATCCGCAATCGTGAAGCGGGGGGGTGGCAGTATCATGTTGTGGGGGTGCTTTGCTGCAGGAGGGACTGGTGCACTTCACAAAATAGATGGCATCATGAGGTAGGAAAATTATGTGGATATATTGAAGCAACATCTCAAGACATCAGTCAGGAAGTTAAAGCTTGGTCGCAAATGGGTCAACCAAATGGACAATGACCCCAAGCATACTTCCAAAGTTGTGGCAAAATGGCTTAAAGATAACAAAGTCAAGGTATTGGAATGGCCATCACAAAGCTCTGACGTCAATCCCATAGAAAATTTGTGTGCAGAACTGAAAAAGCATTTGCGAACAAGGAGGCCTCTGTCAGGAGGAATGGGCCAAAATTCACCCAACTTATTGTGGGAAGCTTGTGGAAGTCTACCCGAAACGTTTGACCCAAGTTAAACAATTTAAAGACAATGCTACCAAATACTAATTGAGTGTATGTAAACTTCTGACCCACCGGGAATGGGATGAAAGAAATAAAAGCTGGGATAAATCATTTTCTCTACTATTATTCTGACATTTCACATTCTTAAAATAAAGTGGTGATCCTAACTTACCTAAGACAGAGTTGTAAAAGCAACAAAGTAGGAAAAATGCCAAGGGGGGTGAATACTTTCGCAAGCCACTGTATTTGAGATTCTTCAAAGTAGCTACCCTTTGCTTTGTTGACAGCTTTGCACACTCTTGGCATTCTCTCAACCAGCTTCACCTGGAATGCTTTTCCAACATGAGTTCCCATATATGCTGAGCACTTGTTGGCTGCTTTTCCTTCACTCTGCGGTCCAACTCATCTCAAACAATCTCAATTGGGTCGAGGTCGGGTGATTGTGGAGGTCAGGTTATCTGATGCAGCACCCCATCACTCTCCTTCTTGGTCAAATAGCCCTTACACAGCAAGGTGTGTTGGGTAATTTTCCTGTTGAAAAACAAATGATAGTCCCACTAAGCGCAAACCAGATGGGATGGCGTATCATTGCAGAATGCTGTGGTAACCATGCTGGTTAAGTGTGCCTTGAATTCTAAATAAATCACTGACAGTGTCACCAGCAAAGCACACCCACACTATCACACCTCCTCCTCCATGCTTCACCATGTGAACTACACAGAGATCAGCCGTTCACTTACTTTGCGTCTCACAAAGGCACGGCGATTGGAACCAAAAATCTCACATCAGACCGAAGGACAGATTTCCACCGGTCTGATGTCCATTGCTCGTGTTTCTTGGCCCAAGCAAGTCTCTTCTTATTATTGGTGTCTTTTAGTAATGGTTTCTTTGCAGCTATTCAACCACGAAGGCCTGATTCATGCAGTCTCCTCTGAACAGTTGATGTTGAGATGTGTCTGTTACTTGAACTCTGTGAAACATTTATTTGGGCTGCAATTTCTGAGTCTGGTACCTCTAATGAACCTATCCTCTGTAGCAGAGGTAACACTATTATTCTACAATGCTGTATGCAGTGCATTCGGAAAGTATTCAGACCCCTTTGACTTTTTCCACGTTTTGTTACTTTACAGCCTTATTCTAAAATGTATAAAATGTTGTTGTTTTTTCATCAATCTACACACAATACCCCATCATTTTATTTTATTTTTACTAAATGTATTAAAAACAACAACTGAAATATCACATTTACATACGTATTCAGACCCTTTACTCAGTACTTTGTTATTGCACCTGTAACGGCTTTCCTCCTCCTCTTCATCAGAAGAGGAGGAGCAGGGATCGAACCAAAATGCAGCTGAGTTTGTAGACATGATTTATTAAAGAAAAACACGAATACACGAACTTGACTAAATAAACTAACAAAACAAATAAACGGTGTAGACAGATCTGAACGACGGACTCACATAAACCACGAGAACGCAACGAACAGGGAAAAAGCCTACACATAAAAAACACTGAACAAACAAACCGAAACCAGTCCCGTGTGG
>NW_019951459.1:0-5809 GCF_002910315.2 Salvelinus sp. IW2-2015 | reverse complement strand
AGCTTATTCAAGTGTTCAAAAGACTCTCTGATGAGGATAGGCTACCCGTCCTGTTGGGAGGACGCAGTAGAGCTGTGGGTTAGGCAGCGCACTAATTCTGCCTCCCATAAGTGAGGGACAGTTTTGACAGACACAATCACCTGCAATTACTCAACGTAATGTTTATTGTTATTGTTCAATGTATGGTTTATTTTGACAACTTGTTATGTTGTTACCTGTTGTCCCGTTTGACCAATTTTGATTCTCTTTTTGTTATATTTTTATATTGTAAATAAGCTTTGGCAATATGTACACTGTTACGTCATGCCAATAAAGCAAATTGAATTGAATTGAATTGAGAGAGAGAGAGAGAGAGAGACAGAGAGAGAGGGAGAGAGACAGAGTGCACGAGAGAGAGAGAGAGCATGTGAGGGGCCTAATCATAAGTACACTATATATACAAAATTATAAATTGGGTGGTTTGAGTCATGAATGCTGATTGACTGACAGCTGTGGTATATCAGACCATATACCACAAGTATGACAAAACATTGTTCCTGCTCTAATTACATTGGTAACCAGTTTATAATAGCAATAAGGCACCTCAGGAGCTTGTGGTATATGGAACATCCAGGCACTCCGCTTTGAGTGGTGCATAAGAACAGCACTTAGCCGTGGTATATTGGCCACATACCACACCCTCTCAGGCCTTATTAATTAAGTATGTGGACACCCCTTCAAATTAGTGGATTCGGCTATTTCAGCCACAGTGGTTGCGGACAGGTGAATAAAATTGAGCACACAGCCATGCAATCTCCATAGACAAACATTGTCAGTAGAATGGCCTTCCTGAAGAGCTCAGTGACTTTCAACGTCGCACCGTCATAGGATGCCACCTTTCCAACAAGTCAGTTCGTCAAATTTCTGCCCCGATAGAGCTGCCCCGGTCAAYTGTAAGTGCTGTTATTGTGAAGTGGAAATCTCTAGGAGCAACAACGTCTCAGCCGTGAAGTGGTAGGCCACACAAGCTCACAGAACGGGACCGCTGAGTGCTGAAGCACGTAGCGCATAAAAATCATCGTCTGTCCTCGGTTACAACGCTCACTGCCGAGTTCCAAACTGCCTCCGGAAGCAACGTCAGCACAATAACTGTTTTGTCGGGAGCTTCATGAAATGTGTTTCCAGGGCCGAGCAGCCTAAGATCAACAACGCGCAATGGCAAGCGTCGGCTGTAGTGTGTGTGGTGTGTGTGTGTGTGTGTGTGTGTGTGTGTGTGTGTGTGTGGTGTGTGTGTGTGTGTGTGTGTGTGTGTGTGTGTGTGTGTGTGTGTGTGTGTGTGTGTGTTGTGGTGCGCGTGGTGTGCGTGTGTGCGTGTTATTATCAGGTTGCTGGATCGAATCCCCAAGCTGACAAGGTAAAAGTGAAAAAGCGGTACTAAATCTTTCACCTAAAGTCAAGAGGCTGGCTGGGCGCGTGGTGGGAGCATATGGAGAGAGAGACACAGAACCCTTCTCAAATCTTTTTGGCTCTATAACAAAGAACAAAGAACAAACTGCAAAAACATATACATGATCAAAATACAAACCATCCAACTCAAATCCTCTGGTGTTGATGGTATCCTTAATGAAATTATAAAATATGTAGACCATAAATTCCAATTGGCTATACTTAAACTCTTTAACATCATCCTCAGCTCTGGCATCTTCCCCAATATTTGGAATCAAGGACTGATCACCCCAATCCACAAAAAAATCTGAAGATCTCATACAATGCTGTGTACTACTCCCTTCACAGAACAGAGCAAACTGGCCCTAACCAGAATAGAAAGAAGGGTGGGAGGCCCCGGTGCACAACTGAGTAAGAGGACAAGTACATTAGAGTGTACCCGCAAAACACCAGTCTCAGCGCCAACAGTGAAGAGGCGACTCCGGGAGGCTGGCCTTCTAGGCAGAGTTCCTCTGTCCAGTGTCTGTGTTCTTTTGCCCATCCTAATCTTTTCTTTTTATTGGCCAGTCTGAGATATGGCTTTTTCTTTGCAACTCTGCCTAGAAGGCCAGCAACCCGGAGTCGCTTCTTCACTGTTGACGTTGAGACTGGTGATTTGCGGGTACTATTTAATGAAGTTGCCATTTGAGGACTTATACATTAGAGTGTCAAAATAGACACTCTAATGTACTTGTCCTCTTGCTCAGTTGTGCACCGGGGCCTCCCACCCTTTTTTCTATTCTGGTTAGACCTCCGTAGAATTCTATGGCATGTTATTTAAGTGCCAACCACTGGTATCATTAATGCTAGTTTGACCACCAGAGGGCATCTTTGAGAAGCATTTTAATAGCCTTCAATATTGGCTGTACTAGACCATTTAAAAACTGTATGCAGGCTATGGAAGAACTGGGACATTTTCAGCTTCCAGGAATTGTGTACAGATCCTTTTGACATGGGGCCGTGCATTATCATGCTGAAACATGAGGTGATGGATGCGGATGAATGGCACGACAATGGACCTCAGGATCGTCACTGTATCTTTGTGCATTCAAATTACCATCGATAAATGCAACTGTTTTCGTTGTCTGTAGCTTATGCCTGCCCATACCATTAACCCCACCGCCACCATGGGGCACTCTGTTCACAACGTTTACATCAGCTCACTCAACGCCTTACACGCTGTCTGCCATATGCACGGTTCAGTTGAAACCGTAATTCATCCGTGAAGACATGAAGGTGAGTATTTGCCCACTGAATTCGGTTACGATGCCAAACTGCAGTCAGGTCAAGACCCTGGTGAGGACGACGAGCACGCAGATGAGCTTCCCTGATGTGGTGATCCTTGGTGGACATTCCTGAGACGTCTACGACATTGTGTTGTGTGACAAAACGGCACATTTTAGAGTGGCTTTTTATTGTCCCCAGCACAAGGTGCACCTGTGTAATGATCATGCTGTTTAATCAGCTTCTTGATATACCACACCTGTCAGGTGGATGGATTATCTTGCTAAAGGAGAAATGCTCACTAACAGGGATGTAAACACATTGGTGAACAACATTTTAGAGAAAGCTTTTTTGTATTGAACATTTCTGGGTCTTATATTTTAGCTCATGAAACATGGTACCAACACTTTACATGTTGCGTTTATATTTTTGTTCAATGTATTATAGATTATTGTATTATACGGTGCCTTTGGAATGTATTTAGACCCCTTGACTTGTTACGTTACAACCTTAATATAAAATTGCTTAAATCGTTTTTTCCCCTCATTAATCTAAACACAATACCCCATAATGACAAATCAAAAATAGTTTTTTAGAAATTTGTGCTAATTTAATAAATAAATTAGCACAAACTGAAATATCACATTTACATAAGTATTCAGACCCTTTACTCAGTACTTTGTTGAAGCACCTTTGGCAGCGATTACAGTCTTCTTGGGTATGATGCTACCAGCTTGACACACCTGTATTTGGGGAGGTTCTCCCATTCTTCTCTGCAGATCCTCTCAAGCTCTGTCAGGTTGGATGGGGAGCGTTGCTGCACAGCTATTTTCAGGTCTCTCCAGAGATGTTTGATCAGGTTCAAGTCCGGGCTCTGGCTGGGCCACTCAAGGACATACAGAGACTTGTCCCGAAGCCACTCCTGCGTTGTCTTGGCTGTGTGCTTAAGGTCGTGTTGTCCTGTTGGAAGGTGAACATTCGCCCCAGTCTGAGGTCCTGAGCGATCTGGAGCAGGTTTTCATCAAAGATCTCTCTGTACTTTGCTCCGTTCATCTTTCCCTCGATCGTGACTAGTCTCCCAGTCCCTGACGCTGAAAAACATCCTCACAGCATGATTCTGCCACCACCATACTTCACTGTAGGGATAGTGCCAGGTTTCCTCCAAACATGATGCTTGGCATTCAGGCCAAAGCTTTCAATCTTGGTTTCATCAGAGGCCTGATTGGTGGAGTGCTGCAGAGATGGTTGTCCTTCTGGAAGGTTCTCCCATCTCCACAGAGGAACTCTGGAGCTCTGTCAGAGTGACCATCAGGTTCTTGGTCACCTCCCTGACCATGGCCCTTCTCCCCAGATTGCTCAGTTTGGCCGGGTGGACAATTCTAGGAAGAGTCTTGGAGGTTCTGAACTTCTTCAATTTAGAAATTATGGAGTCCACTGTGTTCTTGGGGACCTTCAATGCTGCAGAAATGTTTTGGTACACTTTCCCAGATCTGTGCCTCGACACAATCATGTCTCAGAACTCTAAGGACAATTCAACCTCATGGCTTGGTTTTTGCTCTGACATGCACTGTCAACGGTGGGACCTCATATAGACAGGTGTGTGCCTTTCCAAATCATGTCCAATTAATTTTACCACAGGTGGACTCCAATCAAGTTGTAGAAACATCTCAAGGATGATCAATAGAAACAAGATGCACCTGAGCTCAATTTCGAGTCTCATAGCAAAGGGTCTGAATACTTATGTAAATAGGTGTTTCTGTTTTTATTTTTTATTACATTTGCAAAAAAAAATCTAAAAACCTGTTTTCCACTTTGTCATTATGGGGTATTGTGATGTCATTATGGGGTACTGTGATGTCATTATGGGGTATTGTGATGTCATTATGGGGTATTGTGATGTTATTAATGGGGTATTGTTGATGTCATTATGGGGTATTGTGTGTAGATTTGGATGAGAAAAAAATGTTTTTGTTTACTCCATTTTAGAATAAGGATGTAACGTAATAAA
Source organism: Salvelinus sp. IW2-2015 (assembly GCF_002910315.2). Taxonomy (NCBI): domain Eukaryota; kingdom Metazoa; phylum Chordata; class Actinopteri; order Salmoniformes; family Salmonidae; genus Salvelinus; species Salvelinus sp. IW2-2015. The sequence continues at coordinate 1,113 of NW_019951459.1, read as the reverse complement.
AATGTTTGATAAAGTGAAGCTTTAACTGAACCGAATAGTTTCCCAAAGGTTACTTGAACAACAATATAAACACAACATGTAAAGTGTTGGTCTCATGTTTCATCATCTGAAATACAACATCCGCAGAGAAATGTTCCAGCTTAATTGGCAATATAAGTTCAGTTAATATATTACAATTATTATTATAATTCATATTATTTCCTATATATTATAATACATCCGCGGCACACACATCTTTCCCCAATCTGAAGCCAACAACAGGATTTCTCCACTAATCAAACGATAGAATAAGCCTAATGAAGGTTTCAAAAAGCAGTGTGGTGTGTGTGGTGTGTGTGTGGTTGTGTGGTGTGTGTGTGTGGTGTGTGTGTGTGGTGTGTGTGTGTGTGTGTGTGTGTGTGTGGTGTGTGTGTGTGTGTCGTGTGTGTGTGTTGATTTATGATTTATATTCTGATCCTCTCTAATTTAGCTACATCCCAAATGGTCAACTAACAGCGAGCGCGCGCACCACACACACACACACACACACACACACACCACACACACCACACACACACACACACACACACACACACAGTCGCTCCACAGTTAATATCACCACGGAACATCTGGAAGCGGGCCTTGGAGAGGGGGGGGGACCTGTGCAGTTTTACAAAAACATTCATTTTAGATTAGATTGGATTACTTTAATAGTAGTGGTGATATAACACCAAATTGACAGGTATCCTTCCATGACTGGCTTGTCAAGCCTGAGTGCCAGTCTGTTTGTGCCATCCATGCAACAACCAAAGTGACTCATTGTCACTTACCGTCATGACAACAGTCTGGCTTTCTTAAACGTTTGCATCAGAAAGAGAGCAATGGAGATGGAAGAAGCACAAACAAGATCTGGGACAGGCTATATAACTTGGGAATTTAAAAAAGTGTCTGAGCCTAGCTAAATAGCTTAGCTGTAAGTAGTCAGTGGTAAATTTGGGGTAAGTGTCATTCAAACAGATGTTTGATCCTGGTTGTGAAATAGGATTAAAGCTGTCTGATTCAAGGGGTATTCCTGAGGCTGCCGGGAATGACAACAACAAGGCTGCGTCCCAATTGTCAAAAAAACCCAATCCT
>NW_019951458.1:0-5811 GCF_002910315.2 Salvelinus sp. IW2-2015 | reverse complement strand
CTATTTATGGCACTAATGTCTTCGAGACAGTTTTGTGAGCATTTTTGTCTCATGAAATGACAGTAGGCTACTGGTAGCCTGTATCCATTACGCTTTTCAGACATAATGGAACATGGCCCCTTGAAAGCTCCTCAGCTACGGCATGAAATTCTGTCTGTTAGGGTAGGCTACACTATGTTTTTTTTAAATGCCGACACAAAACCTTCTCTGGTTATATGAACAGACATTTTACTTGTCTGTAAAGGAATGCCGCTTTTGAAGTCCATCACTAGGAAACCAGAACTGTCAATCAAATAATCTCGAGCAGCCTGTTTGCCTGCCAACAACACACAGACCACTCTCTCCTCTCTTTTTAAATAGCGTGACTTACCAACACATTTAGTAGAAAGAAAGCACATCTAGTTACCATAGCATAAACAACAACACAGCAGCTCATCAATCAGGTAACTGTCGTCAGGGAAACCATACCGAACATGTAAAGACCTGATGAAGCACTTTTTTTGAATTTTCTGAAAAGTTATTAATTGTTGCTATCAACATGTTACCATAGCTGTGTTGTATGTCTGTAAAGTTTTACAGTATATGTAAATTCCTTACCCGTCCCTGGCGTTCATACATACGTAAAATGACCATTATTCTGTACTGTAAATTGACACGGAAAACTGATTTAAAWWTTTKTTCAGTTTAAACGTTAAGCAAAATTGTCCATTTGTAACATCGCTAATTTAAAGCATCCCAAACACGCTCAGTGTGTGGCATGTCTGGTGAGTATGCAGGCCATGGAAGGTACTTTTTCAGCTTCCAGTTGAGGTGTACAGATGCTTGCGATATGAAGTYGTGCATTATCATGCWGAAACATGAAATGGTGGCGGAGGATGAATGGCACGACAATAGGCCTCAGGATCTCTTCACGGCATCGCTGTGCCTTCAAATTGCTATCGATAAAATGCAATTGCGTTCATTGTCCGTAGCTTATTTCTGCTCATACCATAACCTCACTGCCACCATGGGGCACTCTGTTCACAACGTTGACATCAGCAAACCGCTCGCCCACACAACGCCATCTGCCCGGTAAAGTTGAAACAGTTCCAGCATGCCAGTGGCCATCGAAGGTGAGCATTTGCACACTGAAGTCGGTTACGATGCCGAACTGCAGTCAGGTCAAGACCCTGGTGAGGATGACGAGCAAGCAGATGAGCTTCCCTGAGACGATTTCTGACAGTTTGTGCAAAAATTATTCGGTTGTGCAAACCCACAGATTCCTCAGCTGTCCGGGTGGCTGGTCTCAGACATTCGATCCCGCAAATGAAAAAGCCGGAGGTCCTGAGCTGGCGTGGTGACACGTGGTCTGCAGTTGTGAGGCCGGTTGGGCGTACTCCCAAATTCTCTAAAACGACGGAGCTGTGGCATTGTGCTGTGTGACAAAACTGCACATTTTAGAGTGGACTTTTATTGTCCCCAGCACAAGGTGCACCTGAGCAATGATCATGCTGTTTAATCAGCTTCTTGATATGCCATACCTTTCAGGCAGATGGATTATTGTGGCAAAGGAGAAATGCTCACTAACAGGGATATAAACAAATTTGTGCACAACATTTGAGAGAAATAAGCTTTTTGTGCGTCTGGAACTATGGAACATTTCGGGGACTTTTTATTTCAGCTCATGAAACATGGGACCAACACTTTACATGTTGTGTTTATATTTTTGCTCAGTGTAGTTGTATGTCACTTAGGGTGACATATTACCTACTGTATTTCAGATAAATTATAATGACGTGCCATATTTAACCCTTATAAAGAATCATAATTACATTGAATGCCTATGATTAGTTTTGAATTATCCTTTTCCCCCCCTCTGTAAATCATATTTAAATTATGCAAAACAACCAACTTAATTGAATAAAGGAGAATAAAGGGACTTTAGGGAGCTGACAACAGAGGCACAGATCAGAGCTAGAAGTTTAGGACAAGAGCATCTTGGCTTGGAGACACATACATTACATACTGTAATCCACCTCTAATGTCAAATGCCGCGGTGGTGACATTGGCTTCTCCACGTGGGATAAAATTAGACTGAACACACCGCTGGTTCAAGGTGAATATAATTTGAATGTATTCCCTGGCGTAGGCTTTTCATTTTTGTGTTCTTCAGTAGACGCTAACTCATTTATCTTTCTCTGTGATTCTTCTTGTAGCATATTCCTCTATGCTAATTCCCCTGCGTATTCTAGTGCTCTTGTTCCCAGAGGCTTCCGATAGGATGTATCCCAAATGGCACCCTATTCAATATATAGTGCACTACCTATGGGCCCCTGGTCAAAAGTAGTGCACTGCATAGGGAATAGGGTGCCATTTGGGACTCAGCCATAGCCTGTGTGCAGGTATCAGTGGACATCAATCTTACAGTATATACATACAGCTTCTGGGCTAGTTTGGGCTTGCTACACTAGCCATTGGAAATTGAGTTTGCATAGCGGGTTGCCTACCAAAGGCTGAAACAAGAGTCTTTGGGAATAATGTAGTTTACGCAAGTTCAAAATCAGTAAGGCTGGTCACTTTCACATTTATCTAGTAAGCACYATATAATTCACATCGCTTCCTTTCACAGGCATAGCAYGTATATATAGGGTAGTATTTATAATGATACCTCATCAACATCGTAGGTATCTATAGGGTAGTATCGTAATATTACCTCATCAACATAGCATCACGTCTCTGCTGCTACTTTTCTATTAGCAAGCGTGAGGAATGTCATTCACCTATTAACTTCAGCCTGAGAACTAGAAGAATTCCACCACGCTTGCTGACTAACCTATGGGCCACTCGCGTGCAATAATCACTTTCCGTTCTTCCAACCAATGGGAATTCATCTAGGAATTTGTCAATCTCCAACCCTTTTGTCTTGCTTGCTGTTTCTTGCGGCAACAGTCTTCTAACGCCTTCCACCTCCCACCACCACCAGTCATCAGAGGCCTAATGTCCCAGCTGGGGGGTTTGATGCCAGCTGCCCAGCATAGAGCAACCGGTATAATCAGCATTTGGCTCCGAGGACCATTCCTCAGATGAGGCCTACCCCAAAACCTATTTCAAATAAAATTCAAATATTGCATTTCAATCTATGTTGTCATTCAGTTAACCTGTACTCAATCTAAATCTTACTATGGTAGAGAGTTGTGTCGCCTTAAACAAAAACGGGCTTGCTCTATACCTATCCCCAAAATAGTTCTCATATCTACTCAATTTGGGCATATTCTAAACGAAACAGCGGAAGGTTACTTTAATGGGAAATGCTTGTTTGGAATCGTTTGATCATCAATCATCACGTACATTTTCACACCTCAGGTTTTTGGGTAACCCCGTCAACTTCCCAACGCGTGTTTACTCGTGATACACTGCAGGTGTACCACTTTAAATGACAGTTTAAACAGAGGCCAAGTAGGATACTTGGCTTCACTCATTAATGTAGCTACCAAGAGTGGCTACCATAAAAACAATTGGAAGAAATAATGTCATCCCATAACATTTTCAACATGACATTAAGATGTTCTATAATTCAGCCTACAACTAGCAGCCCAATGTGTGGTTGCTTCAAGGTAGGCTACATTCCATGACTAATTGAAAAAAATGAAATTTCCATAATGAGCAACTCGTCTATTGCATATAGACCTCTGCAATCTGACTTGTTATGCTCACCGTCTGTGTAGAGTACGGCTCGAAGCCTGCATCTCAACCACCTACTGTTAGTAGTAACGGGCTTAGCTCCTTGCATGTCGCACACGCACCGCGTGTAGATACGGCTGAGTCCTGAATGTCAACGCAACCGGTCTGTGTAGATACGGCTGAGTCCTGCATGTCAAACGCACCCGTCTGTTTAGCAGAGCCTTGCATGTCAATGCACCCCGCTTCTGTCGCAATACGGGCTGACGTCCTGCATTCAACGCACCGCGTCGTGTAGAACGGGCTGAGTCCTGCATGTTCAACGCACCCGTCTTGTGTAGACTACTGGGCTGCATACCTCATTATCAATCTGACACCGGTCGGTAGAGTACGGCTGAGTCCATGCATGTCAACGCACCGTCTGTGCCAGAGCTACGGCTGAGTCCTGCAAATGTCAACTCACCGGCTTGTAAATACCGGCTTATCCTGCATGTCGACGCACCCGCTGTGCAGAGTACGGCATGATCCGCATTTCAAACGCACCGGCTGTGCCGAGTATTACGCTGAGTCCTGCATGTCAACCGCACCTGTTCCTGTGTAGAAGCACGACTGATCCTGCATGCAACGCCACGTCTGTGCAGAGTAAACCGGCTGAGTCCTGCATGTCAACGCCACCGGTCTGTCAGAGTTACGGCTGAGATTCCCTGCGCATGTCATACGCACCGTCTGTGCAGAGTACGGGCCGAGTCTGCTGATCGATTCATACCCACGGTCTTCGTAGAGTACGGCTGATCCTTGGCCATTTCAACCGCACGGTCTGTAGATACCGTGCTGAGTCCTCGCTATGTCAATTGCAAAGAATCCTATCCCGATGTGTTCGTATCCATAGCAAGAAAATTCTTATGCAAGTTAGATTTTTTGTTTTCGTATGTTTGCCATGAAATTATATTGCTAATATGCGTTATTTATTACAACCTTCCCACCAGTGAAAGACAGGAAAGTCATAGACTTAAACGAGTAGTTTAAACTCATCTAGACACTCAGTCACCCAACCTTTTCTGCATCAAAGATTGCAAGCAAATCTCTACATTCAGCATATTATGTATTTAAAAATGCTTTTTAAAAAAAAAACTTACGCATTGCAACATTAATCGAGATTACAAACAGTCCTGTAGCAATAGCTTTGGGCAGTATGGCTAAATCAGCCATAAATAACATTTATACATACTCATAACACGCTTGTACGTTGAATTGCCCTGCCTAAATGTCGATGCATGTTCAGGACGTCTCTACTCTTCTTTAACATTATATTATGATACACATTTGAGGTAGGCTCCACTTATCACATACCAGTAATTAGATCCGTTGTTGATTACTTGTGATGCCACAGCTGAGTGAGCATACATTTAAATCATTGCTTTATTATTGGCTGATCCTCTCATCTGATGTCAGTCTCAGCTGAGGAAGAGAGCAAGGCGAGGGCTATAAGGTGATCGCGCTCACAATCCTTCCCTCTCCCTTCCGCCACATGAACGAAACCAAAAAGGACACCGTTTCCACGACGGAAACTCTGATCCCACCAGCATTATTTCTGCCTTCATGCACAAAAATATTTGTTTTACTCCTATGAACAATATCAATATTCCTCCTGACATATTAACAAAAGACCCAAGGCCTGCTGATAATAACACAAGCCTAAATACATTCTTTTTCCTACTTGCATTCATTTCCTCCTCTGCAATGCTTGATTCGCCTGACTTCGCATCATAAATAAAAGAAGAATACGCATTTTATGGCTTACATAAAAGTATTGAAATATCAAAAAACAATAAAAAAAACTTTGACTAGTGCTTGAGTAAGAATCTTAAAACATGAAACTTCACTCAGAAAAACAGCAGCTTCTTTGCCAAAGACTTAAACAAATAAAAAGTAATTCAAGGCTTTATCGTGCGTTTTTTTAATAAAATGCTTGGTGATCGACTAGAATCCTTAGATTGGCCAGTGATCATGATTACCAGCTGGTGACCACTGCTTCTAGAATATTGATGAAGTTCAATCTTTCTCTTCTCTCCCCATGGCGGATGTTTCTTCTGACGGCACGTTAGAGAACAGGCCTGTTGAACCTTTACATCCATCGTAAACTCAAAGAAAAGA
>NW_019951457.1:4053-5819 GCF_002910315.2 Salvelinus sp. IW2-2015 | reverse complement strand
AATTCAAGGGCTTTATTGGCATGGGAAACATATGTTAACATTGCCAAAGTAATTGAAGTACATAATAAACAAAAGTGAAATAAACAATAAAAAATGAACAGTAAACATTACACTCACAGAACTTCCAAAAATATTAAAGACGTTTCAAATGTCATATTATGTGCAAATAGTTAAAGTACAAATGGGAAAATAAATAAACATGACATTGTTTTTACAATGGTGTCTGTTCTTCACTAGTTGTCCTTTTCTTCTAACAACAGGTCACAAATATTGCTGCTGTGAAGTCACACGGTGGTATTTCACCCAATAGATATGGGCGTTTATCAAAATTGGGTTTGTTTTCGAATTCTTTGTGGATCTGTGTAATCTGAGGGAAATACTATATGTGTCTCTAATATGGTCATACATTGGGCAAGAGGTTAGGAAGTGCAGCTCAGTTTCCACTCATTTTGTGGGCAGTGTATACATAGCTTGTCTTCTCTTGAGAGTCAGGACTGCCTATGGCAGCTATTCTCAATAGCAAGGCTATGCTCACTGTGTCTGTACATAGTCAAATAATTCCTTAAGTTTGGATCAGTCACAGTGGTCAGGCATTCTAGTTTATTAATTCTTTCCAATGTGTCAAGTCATTCTCTTTTTGTTTTCTCATGATTTGGTTGGGTCTAATTGTGTTGCTGTCCTGGGGCTCTGTGGGGTGTGTTTGTGTTTGTGAACAGAGCCCCAGGACCATCTTGCTTAGGGGGCTCTTCTCAAGGATCATCATCATCATGTCTCTGTAGGTGATGGCTTTGTTATGGAAGGTTTTGGAATCGCTTCCTTTTAGGTGGTTGTAGAATTTAATGGCTATTTTATGGATTTTGATAATTATTGGATATCAGCCTAATTCTGCTCTGCATGCATTATTTGGTGTTTTACATTGTACACAGAGGACAGTTTTGCAGAATTCTGAATGCGGAGTCTCAATTGATGTTTGTCCCATTTTGTGAATTCTTGGTTAGTGAGCGGACCCCAGACCTCACAACCATAAAGGGCAATGGGTTCTATAACTGATTCAAGTATTTTTAGATCCTAATTGGTGTGTCAAATATGATGTTCCTTTTGATGGCATAGAAGGTGAAGGAAAAAGAAACCGCCACTGCTCTGGATAGTATCACCGATATTAAATAAGCTTACGTACGGCCACACGGCCTTCGTCAGAAGCCTTTGGGATTTTTGAAAGTTGCACCCTTATCGTAACCTGGCATCACACTCACGTAATCCGTGCACCACATCGATGAGGGGCAATGGGATTCTATAACTGATGGCATAAGTAATGTTTTTTAGATTCCAATTGTGTGTCTCTGAATTATTAATGTTCTCGGTGGGTGGAGTGGCACAAGAAGGTCCCTTCTGCGCGTGTATTCAAGATGGTTCTGGAAGAGCATTGAGCGTGGAATTACCTGATGCGCTTGATCTTGATTAGGCCGAGGTTATTATCAAAGTAAAGCCGTCTCGTATTTTTTGTATGGTGACTTGTCTATGGGCAACACGATCTACGAATGGAATTTATTATTTGTGCCTAAGGCTGACTGAAACCTATGTTTTGGAACATTCAATCTTTGGTTCTTACTGGAAATTTAACTGTTCAGGGTCAGTCGCAGAATCTAGCAAAAAGATATACAAGTTGAAGTTTACCAGTCGTGAGTCAATTACAATAACAGCTATAGGTTGAAGAAGTCATTAAAAACATTGTGTTTTTAACGGCACTCCACAAGATGATTATTGTT
>NW_019951457.1:0-1635 GCF_002910315.2 Salvelinus sp. IW2-2015 | reverse complement strand
TAGGGAAGCTGAGAGGTCAAATATACTGTTAATATTTTCTACTGCCAAGTTTACACCTTCACTATTACAGTGGAATGTTTTGTCCAGGAAGTTGTCTAAAAGGGATTGAATTTGTTGTTGCCTAATTGTGTAGAACACATCCACGCTATGCTCCAGGGCATTGATGTGAGGGAATTTGTATTTGTGGCAAATTGACCTTTTTTCGAACACCATTATTTTTGTCTTACTGAGATTTACTGTCAGGGCCCAGAACTGACCGAATCTATGCAGAAGATATAGGTGCTGCTGTAGGCCCTTCTTGTTTGGGGGCAGAAGCACCAGATCATCAGCAAACAGAAGACATTTAACTTCAGATTCTAGTAGGGTGAGAGGCCGGGTGCTGCAGGCTGTTCTAGTGCCCTCGTCAATTCGCTGATATATATGTTGAAGATGTTGGGGCTTAAGCTGCATCCCTGTCTCACCCCACGACCGTGGAAAGAAATGTGTGTATTTTTTGTACATGGATTTTATAATGTTGTATGTTTTTCCACCCAACACCACTTTCCATAAATTTGTATAGCAGACCCTCATGCCAAACTCAGTCAAAAGCTTTTTTGAAATCAACAAAGTATGAGAAGACTTTGCCTTTGTTTTGTTTGTTTGTCAATTAGGGTGTGCAGGGTGAAAGTGTAGTCTGTGGTATGGTAATTGGGTAAAATAAACTACTTTGACATTTGCTCAGTACAATGTTTTCACTGAGGAAATGTACAAGTGTGCTGTTAGTGATAATGCAGAGGATTTTCCAAAGATTGCTGTTGACGCATATGCTACGGTAGTTATTTGGGTCAAATTTGTCACCACTTTTGTGGAAGAGGGTGGTTCCAAATATTGCGGAAGATACCAGAGCTAAGGATGATGTTAAAGAGTTGAAGTACTGCCAATAGGAATTTGTGGTCTGTAAATTGTATCATTTATTTGAGGATACCATCAACACCACAGGCCTTTATGAGTTTAAGGGTTTGTATTTTGTCCTCTAGTTCATTCAATGTAATTGGAGAATCCAGTTAGTTCTGGTAGTCTTTAATAGTTGATTCTAAGATTTGTATTTGACGAAGTAAATGTTTTTGCTGTTTGTTCATTGATATAGGACCAAGAATATTGGAGAAGTGGTTTACCCATACATCTTGGTTTTGTATAGATACGTCTTAGTAATATTGTTTGTTTAGTGTTTCCCAGAAGTGGTTAGAGTCTATGGATTCTTCAATTACGTTGACCTGATTTCTGACGTGCTGTTCCTTCTTTGTCCATTGTGTATTTCTGTATTGTTTTAGTGATTCACCATAGTGAAGGCTAAGCTTTTCTGGGTCTATGTTTTTGGTTGGATAGGTTTCTCAATTTCTTTCTTAGGTTTTTGCGTTCTTCATCAAACCCTTTGTCATTGCTGTTAATTTTCTTTGGTTTTCTGTTTGAAATTTGTTGATTTGAAAAGGAAGCTGAGAGGTCAGATATACTGTTTAGGTTTTTTACTGCCAAGTTTACACCTTCACAATTATAGTGAAAGGTTTTGTCCAGGAAGTTGTGTAAAAGGGATTGAATTTGTTGTTGCCTAACTGTTTTTTGGTAGGTTTCCACACTACTTTCCTTCCATCTATAGCA
>NW_019951456.1:0-5824 GCF_002910315.2 Salvelinus sp. IW2-2015 | reverse complement strand
CACAGAGAGAGATGAAACACAACCACTAGAAAGACAGATGTTGATTGAACACACACTTAGAACAAGGGTCAGAAACACAACACTAGAACAGACAAGATGGCAATCACTGGGTTATGTGAAACACAACCACTAGAACAGACAGATGGCATCATCAGAACACAACCCACTCAGAACAAGAACAGCACAACCGCATCCTGCCCACCCACCACTCCCTGAACAACAGTCGAATCAGTATGAACACACACCCCACTAGAACAAGACAGAGGCATGACATTAGACACACAACCACATAATACCAGACAGAACAGGCATCCACCCAGTATAGAAACACAACCACTAGAACTACGAACAGACGGCATCACTCGGTATAAGAAACAACAACATCTAGACAGACAGAGCAATCACCAGTTATAGAAACAAACCACTAGAACAACAGTGGCATCACCAAGTTTAGAAACACAACACTTAGAACAGACAGATGGCATCACCGTGGTATAGAAAACCAACCACTTAGAACAGACAGATGCATCTACCGGGTTATAGAGAACACAACCGATAGAACAGAAGATTGGCGATCACCGGTGTTATCAGAAACACAACCCACTAGAACAGACAGATGGCATCCCGATAACCACAACACATGGCACATACGGTTATAGAAACACACCCACTAGAACAGACAGATAGCATCATAGAAACACAACGACTAGAAGCACTCTGTTCTAAACTCTTACCAGTCTGTATGTTCCATATTAAAGTTCCAGGTCAAACAACGGTCTGACAGGGGAGATAGTTGCTTTGAGTCAATCAGCCAATCACGATGTGTATGTTCATGTGTATGTGTATGTGTATGTGTATGTGTATGTGTGTGTTCTGTGTGTGTGTGTTGTTTGGTGTGTGTGTGTGTGTGTGTATGTTCTGTGTGTGTGTATGTGTGTGTGTGTGGTGTGTGTGTTTGTTATGTATGTATGTATGTGTGTATGTGTGTGATGTGTTGTGTGTGTGTGTTGTGTTGTGTAGTGTGTGTGTGTGTGTGTGTGTGTGTGTGTGTGTGTGTGTGTGGTGTGTGTGTGTGTGTGTGGTGTGTGTGTTGTGTGTGTGGTGTGTGTGGGTGTGTTGTAACTTACCATTGAACTCAAAATGTTCCAGAAAGGCTTCAGGTCAAATTTGAAACAGGAAAAACAGTCAAACAGCAATCACTCCTGGATGTGACTAAACAGCCAAATCACCTCCCTGCTGTGACTAAACAGCCAATCACCTTCCCTGGCTCGACTAAACAGCCAATCACCTTCCCTGGCTGTGACAAACAGCCAATCACCTTCCTGGCTTGACTAAAACCAGCCAATACTCACCTTTCCTGGCTGTGACTAAACAGCCAATCACCTTCCCTGGCTGTGACTAAACAGCCATCACCTTCCCTGGCTTCTGACTAAACAGCCAATCACCTTCCTGGCTGTGACTAAACAGCCAATCACCTTCCCTGGCTCTGACTAAAACAGGCCAATCACCTTCCTGGCTGTGACTAAACAGCCAATCACCTTCCCTGGCTCTGACTAAACAGCCAATCACCTTCCCTGGCTGTGACTAAACAGCAATCACCTTCCCTGGCTTGACTAAACAGCATCACCTTCCCTGGCCTGTGACTAAAACGCTAATCACCTTCCCTGGCTGTGACTAAACAGCAAATCACCCTTCCCTGGCTGTGACTAACAGCCAATACTTCCCTGGCTGTGACTAAACAGCCAATCACTTCCTGGCTGTGACTAAACACCAATCACTGAATCATGTCCCTTTCATCAACTCTACAGGAATGAACAGTTCCCTTTATTGAAAATGTTTGGCTGCAGGGTTAACGAGTGTGTGTGTGTGTGTGGTGTGTGTGTGTGTGTGTGTGTGTGGTGTGGTGTGTGTGTGTGTGTGTGTGTGGTGTGTGTGTGTGTGTGTGTGTGGTGGTGTGTGTGTGTGTGTGTGATGTGTGTGTTTGGTGTGTGTGTGGAGATATCCATAGTGGAACTAAAAGTTTAGTAATGACAGTTCCTTTATTGAACAGTGTTGTCCAGGGTACCTATATTCTGTGTAGTCCAGGGTAACTATATCTCTGTGTTAGCTCAGGGTAACTTATACTCTCTGTGTTTAGTCCAGGGTAACTATACTCCTGTGTGTCCAGGGTAACTATACTCTTGTGTTAGTCCAGGGTAACTTATATCTCCTGTGTTAGTCCAGGGTACCTATATCTCTGTGTTTAGTCCAGGGTAACTAAATCTCTGTGTTAGTCCAGGGTAATTCTATTCTCTGGTTAGTCCAGGTAACTATATCTCTGTGTTTATGTCCAGGGTACTTATCTCTGTGTTAGTCCAGGGTAACTATATCTTGTGTTAGTCCAGGGTAACTATATCTCTGTGTTGTCCAGGGTAACTATATCTTCTGTGTTTAGTCCAGGGTAACTATATCTCTGTGTTTAGTCCAGGGTAACTAATCTCTGTGTTAGTCCAGGTAGACTTATATCTCTGTGTTTAGTCCAGGTAACTATCTTGGTTTAGTCCAGGTAACTATATCTCTGTGTTTAGTCCAGGGTAACTATATCTCTGTGTTAGTCCAGGTAACTATATCTCTGTGTTAGTCCAGGGTAACTAATATTTGTGTTCAGTCAGTAACTATATCTCTGTGTTTAGTCCAGGGTAACTATATCTCTGTGTTTAGTCCAGGGTAACTATCTCTTGGTGTTAGTCAGGGTAACTATATCTCTGGTGTTAGTCCAGGGTAACTATATCTCTGGTTTAGTCCAGGGTAACTATATCTCTGTGTTTAGTCCAGGGTAACTATATCTCTGTGTTAGTCGGGTAATTATATCTCTGTGTTAGTCAGGGTTAACTATATCTCTGTGTTAGTCCAGGGTAACTATACTCTCTGTGTTAGTCCAGGGTAACTATATCTCTGTGTTAGTCCAGGGTAATATATCTCTGTGTTAGTCCAGGGTAGACTATATCTCTGTGTTAGTCAGGGTAACTATATCTCTGTGTTAGTCCAGGGTAACTATTTCTGTGTTAGTCCAGGGTAATATATCTCTGTGTTAGTCCAGGTACTATATCTCTGTGTTAGTCAGGGTAACTATATCTCTGTGTTAGTCCAGGGTAACTATATCTCTGTGTTAGTCCAGGGTAACTATATCTCTGTGTTAGTCCAGGTAACTATATCTCTGTGTTAGTCCAGGGGTAACATATCTCTGTGTTTAGTCCTGGGTAACTATATCTCTGTGTTAGTCCAGGGTAACTATATCTCTGTGTTAGTCCAGGGTAAACTATATCTCTGTGTTAGTCCAGGGTAACTAGTATCTCTGTGTTAGTCCAGGGTAACTATATCTCTGTGTTAGTCCAGGGTAACTATATCTCTTGTGTTAGTCCAGGGTAACTATATCTCTGTGTTAGTCCAGGGTAACTATAGTCTCTGTGTTTAGTCCAGGGTAACTATATCTCTGTGTTAGTCCAGGGTAACTATAATCTGCTGGTAGAACAGTGTTTAATGCAGGGTTACCTGGCAGGAAGTCTTCAACCTCAGGTGTAGGGAAGGGGGGCAGATCCATGATGTCCACATCCTGCATCCTGGCACCTGTTGACCAAATCACATTGGATCACCATGTCCTACAGCTATTGTATGCAGTAATCATGTGCCTGTGAACCAGATTTATGCTGTTAAACACTGATGCGGTGTGCCGCCCTAGGAGGAAGTCCACTGTGTGCAGCTCACCCTACACTGACATAAATAACACGAGAATGTCTACTTCTGATAAGTTTCCCAGTAAAACAATGAAAACAAGCAAGCATCACAGAAAAGTGCTCAAAAAATAGCCCACGTTAACATATGTAGCCTAAGAAACAAGGTTTAATATATATATATATATATATATATATAAAACTTGCTAGTAACAGATGACATTCATATTCTGACTATCTCTGAAACACACTTAGACAATACCTTTTGATGATACACTGGTAGCAACACAAGGTAATAACATTCACAGAAAAGACAGGAATACCAATGGTGGAGGTGTGGCTGTTTATATTCAGAACCACATTCCTGTAAAGCTTAGAGAGGATCTCATGTTCAATACTGTTGYAATAATAATGGCTAGAGGTTAATCTGCCTCACCTAAAGCCCATTCTGGTGGGAAGCTGCTATAGACCAGCAAGTGCTAACAGTCAGTATCTGGATAATATGTGTGAAAATGCTTGATAATGTATGTGATATCAACAGAGAGGTACAGTACCTGTCAAAAGTTTGGACATACCTACACATTCCAGGGGGTTTTCTTAATTTTTTACTATTTTCTACATTGTAGAATAATAGTGAAGACGTCAAAACTATGAAATAACACATATGGAATCATGTAGTAACCAAAAAAGTCTTWAAAAAACTCAAAATATATTTTAGATTCTTCAAAATGGCCACCCTTTGCCATGATGACAGCTTTGCACACTCTTGGCATTCTCTCAACTTAGGAAAACCAAAGTTCCAAAAAGCTGGGCCTAATATATAGTGTATAAGAGGTCACACAATACATTTTGTAGTTGATTCCTATGTTGTTGATGTAAAGAGTAATTGTTGGTCCGTGGTGTGTAATGAGGAGCAAACAGACCGATGCACTTGACACATTTATGAAATTCCTTAATCCCAGTTACTAACAAACACCCATTAAGAAAATGACTTGTAAAAACTGTTAAATCCCCCGTAGATTGATGAGGAATTTTTTTGTTAAAAATGGTATAGTTTGAGAGGGATGAGGCAAAAGGAACGGCAAATAAGTCTGGCTGCACAAACCGATTGGCGAACGTACTTCAAGTTGACACAATCATGTGACTAAACTGAATAAAAGAAGAAGAAGAAACTACACTATGAAACAAAGATAAATGATATAAAAGACGACAGTAAAAACCTTTGCAGCAACTTCGGTGTAATTCTGGGGCAAAAAGGCAAACTCAGCTCCTTCATTCATTAATCAGACGGCTCATATCATCATGAAACTCGCCAACTACCACAAGGATTTTTTAAATTGGCAGAAAAGCAAATTTAGGCAAGATTAGGGACATGCCAGCAACAAATGTGACACTACACATCCTTGTATATCTGACCACATTATGAAAGACAAGAATGTACTTTTTGAATTCCGTAAAGTCAGTGTGGAAGAGGTGAAAAAAATATATTGTTGTCTATCAACAATGACAAGCCACCGAGGGTCTGACAATCTGGATGGAAAATGACTGAGACAATAGCAGATGATATTGTCACTCCTATTTGTCAAATCTTCAATCTAAGCCTACAGGAAGTGTGCTTCCTCAGGCCTGAGGGAACTGAAGTCATTCCGCTACCTAAGAATAGTAAAGCCCCCTTTACTGGCTCAATAGTCGACCAATCAGCCTGTTGCCAATTGTGTTTGACCAGATAAACCTCAAGCAAAGAAACGTACTCTCTGTCAACTGAGTTTCTTTTCAGCAACTTAACATGTGTAATAATTATATTTGATCGCCTCTCTCTCTCTCTCTCTCTCTCTCTCTCTCTCTCTCTCTCTTTCTCTCCTCTCTCTCTCCTCTCCTCTCCTCTCCCTCTCTCTCCTCTCCTTCCTTCCCTCTCCCTCTCCCTCTCCCCTCCCTGTAGCCCTGTCTTAGGACATTAACACCCCCTGCTATAATGTGGATAAAGAGTTACCTGTCTAACAAGAACACAGAGGGTGTTCTTTAATGGAAGCTCTCCAATCCAGGTAGAACAGGAATTTCCCAGGGGACGTGTTTAGGCCAATTACTTTTTTCAATCTTTACTAAGACTATGCATG
>NW_019951455.1:4449-5824 GCF_002910315.2 Salvelinus sp. IW2-2015 | reverse complement strand
GTCAAAATGTACCTCTATAATAATAATTTCTCCATATAATTTTTTCCCCTAGGTCTATAGCAACTCAGCCAAAAAACATTTTACTTTCACCTTTAGCAACAAGACAGAGAAATAAATGTTCTTACCGCTGTCCACCGTCGAAAGTGTCGCAAAAAGGAACAAAAGTACGACGACATACATTTTGAACGCACACATGAATGTTAAATGCCCCGAAAATAATAATAATATGCCTATCCTAAATAAAGTCTGTGTCAAATTCCAAGGTGTGCCCCATAGTGTGCCGCATAGTAGAGTACCTTGGCTTTCACAACCAGGAGAGCTCTAGTCTTTCCTCATGGAACGTAGTCAAACAGGTCAAACAAGTTTGGTTGGTTATGTAAACTGTAACTGAAYCTAGGTCTACTTCATGCAGTATATATAGACGTACCTTTATTCATTGCTATCTTTCATTATTATAATGACTCAAACGCATAACAGGGGTCCAATAATTATTGGAAGAGTAAAATGTGGCATGCATTGTTGAACACTTACTGTAAGGGCTACTGTGGCGTTCACATTGGTTCATAAAGGAGTCCTTTATTAAAGCAATGATTTATACTTACCAAATATATATTTAAATAAGTGTTGTCTGTGTGTGTGTGTGCGGGTGTGTGTGTAGTGGTTGAAATGATTGGGCTCTCGGTTAAAATAAACAACCATAACACATTACGGTTCCAATACCAATAAATCTGTCACGAAGAAGAAGAAAAAATCTATGAAAAACACAATGTTCATTTTCTATATCTAAAATGTGATTCACAAAAATGTTATTCAAGTGAAAATACATTTCTTTTGGCACATTTTATTCTCACAAGGCCTCACAAGCTTATCTGATCAGAATGGTAAATGCTTGGAAGTGAATACATCCAGATTCACAGTATTTGTTGATTAACAAAACAGAATCACACATTCTTTGGTTTGGATGTGCTGTCAGTCACTTTAATGTCTGAGAGAAAAGAGCAATAAAGTCATTATGGGAATGACTGCTTGCTCTTTATACTCAGGGCTATAGCTGCAGTAACAGTAGGAATTCTAATAACAATAATACAATCATTTAGATAACTCTATGAATTACAATAGAAGCTCAATATTACCAGAGTCGTGGGTGGACAAGGACCCATTTCATGAACCTAAATAAATAAATAGTAGTGGTGTGTTATTGTTACATGTCCATGTAGTCTCTTGATGTTGATATTTGTTGGGGTGTTTGGGGATGTTGGTTAATATATGGTTTGTAGTGTCAATGCCTGTAGTTGGATGCAGGGTGGTATGGCTGCTGGCACCAAATCTGTTAAGTGCCTGCTCAGATTACCGTTTGTATACAATCACCAACAAA
>NW_019951455.1:0-1211 GCF_002910315.2 Salvelinus sp. IW2-2015 | reverse complement strand
TATGTACTCTTCACCATCGGCTTGGAACGCCTTCCAAAATAGTTTTAAATTGGAAGAACTTGTCCCAATTGGTGTTTTTAAATCATTGATGAAGGATTTTGTGGCTGATTCCTTGACCTGTCAATGTTTTTAATTTMCCATTTTATGATATCATTATGGCCACTACCGTAAATGGTTTTTACTATTTTACTTTTAGTTTTTCATGTCGTCTGTCTGTAATTGTGTATGACTTGGTGCTGCCTATCTTGGCCAGGATAAACAATCATAACAAATMATATTGCAAATACCCAAAGTATTATCAATGCTCTACAATATTAACAACATAATAATTTGTACATTTATTTTCAGAAACGTAAAACAAGATATTGTTTGGCCAGAGGTATAAAAACATATCAGCATATACCTCCTTGAAGCATTATACAAATACCTTAAAGATGCCTCTAAGAAACATCCATTGCAACAGTAAAATAATGAAATACACGACAGAATACATTCACTACTATCCCCCATAGTACAAAAGTTAACCTATTCTATTCTATAAATAAATATTCCAAACAGTCTGACACAGTTGTGGGATAAGATAGATCCCAAATTAATACAAACACTAGCATAAAAAAAAAACAGTTTCAAGCAATGAGCCTGAAGCCAGAACATTTAAAATGTCGATATACTATGAGGGTATTTCTTCACATTATAAGCGCAGCAATGCGCACACGGCAGTAAGTGCAAATGTTGCATTAGTAGGAAAACYCCATTCTCAAAAGTGACCACAAATGCGATTATGCATGTAATGCTTTTTTTGTATATAAAGGTGCATTTTTATGGTGAAAATTATCTTCACCAAACTTCAAACTCACGCGCTGTGAAGACCAAGGAGCTCTTCAAACAGGTCAGAGATAAAGTTGTGGAGAAGTACAGATCAGGGTTGGGTTATAAAAAAATATCTGAAACTTTGAACATCCCACGGAGCACCATTAAATCCATTATTAAAAAATGGAAAGAATATGGCACCACAACAAACCTGCCAATAGAGGGCCGCCCACCAAAACTCACGGACCAGGCAAGGAGGGCATAAATCAGAGAGGCAACAAAGAGACTAAAGATAACCCTGAAGGAGCTGCAAAGCTCCACAGTGGAGATTGGAGTATCTGTCCATCGGACCACTTTAAGCCGTACACTCCACAGAGCTGGGCTTTACAGAAGAGTGGCCA
>NW_019951454.1:0-5825 GCF_002910315.2 Salvelinus sp. IW2-2015 | reverse complement strand
GGCCCCTTTTGCCCCCGTGATCGTGCCAATAAAATACTTGGTTTTAATAAAGTATTATCCACTACAAGGCTACAACCACTTTCCCCAATGTTCAAACAAATAACTGTAAAATGTTGACTGAAATTGCCATATTCAGGTTTCTTAGACATAATGTTTTTCTATTTGACTTCAGTTTAGTTGTTTAGTTTTGGTTAATTAGTGACCGTTAAAATAAGWTGATCAAGAAAATGATTGTCCCTCATTTTTTTTTAAAATTCTGTCCTAGTCTGAAAATCAATCCCGCCCGTCCCTGCCACAGCCGGTGTCCGGGGCATTGGCGTGTTAACGTTTACGCAGACGTTGTTAACACGGGGTGAAATCACGATTAGACAGTCAGTCAGTCCCTCTGGGTTCAGTGACCCAGCGACCAGCCGGCAGCCATTTTAACCTCTCCTCTGAACTCTGAGGTGTTTCAGGGCGGATAAAGAACAGAAGGGGAGGTGRACCGAAAGGCACGCCGCTCTGTGAGGAGTTATACAAGACACCGCAGGAAGGAGAGAAAAAGATAATAAAAACTCAACATTGTGTTTTTTTTTTTCATTGGTTTCTTTTGTATTGATTCAAAAAAGGGGGTGTTGAAAAAGGGCTTCGGGTCACGCCCTTTACCAAACCCAACTTATTTGCTCTATCTAGTCTGTCAGAGTATCGACTGGAGGGAGGAAGGCCAGTAAAGGAGGCAAACCTGGGTTCGAATACAATCCTAAATCATTTCAGATACTACAGGTATGCTTCATAGAGTTTACGTGTTGCAATAGAATCGGTTGGAAAAGTCCACCAAAAGCGCCACACCTGACACACCAGGCAGGCTAAAGCAAACATTGTTGAATGGTATTTGAACCTCTGCTGGGAGAGAGGAGGGCGGAGGATAAGGAGGCCAGCAGGCAGCCATTGTATAGATGTTAGCTGTGAGCTCGTCTGTATAACATAATTACCCAGAAGTCACGCTGGCAGTGAATGGATGTCCATCACTGTCTTCTGCGTCACAAATGCCACCCTATTACCTATCTGTCTCTTATACACATCTAGATGTGTATAAGAGACAGGAACCGAAAGGCACGCCGCTCTGTGAGGAGTTATACAAGACACCGCAGGAAGGAGAGAAAAAGATAATAAAAACTCAACATTGTGTTTTTTTTTTTCATTGGTTTCTTTTGTATTGATTCAAAAAAGGGGGTGTTGAAAAAGGGCTTCGGGTCACGCCCTTTACCAAACCCAACTTATTTGCTCTATCTAGTCTGTCAGAGTATCGACTGGAGGGAGGAAGGCCAGTAAAGGAGGCAAACCTGGGTTCGAATACAATCCTAAATCATTTCAGATACTACAGGTATGCTTCATAGAGTTTACGTGTTGCAATAGAATCGGTTGGAAAAGTCCACCAAAAGYGCCACACCTGACACACCAGGCAGGCTAAAGCAAACATTGTTGAATGGTATTTGAACCTCTGCTGGGAGAGAGGAGGGCGGAGGATAAGGAGGCCAGCAGGCAGCCATTGTATAGATGTTAGCTGTGAGCTCGTCTGTATAACATAATTACCCAGARGTCACGCTGGCAGTGAATGGATGTCCATCACTGTCTTCTGCGTCACAAATGCCACCCTATTACCTATATGGTTGATTCTACAGAAGTGGTGCAAATTGCAGTCCAACTACCCCCAAAAAAAACTATTTTAAAAAACAGTGAAAGTGATGCTCCAGAGGATTTGTATAATTTCAGTCAGTAGTTTTTAAAGTAGTGCTACGTCAATCAATTCGTATGATATGTTACGAATTCCAAATTGTATGAATATGTATGTGCTTAAGATCCCAGATCTTTAAGTCTCCAAACTTGGGACATTTATTTACATAATCATATGTTCTAATGCAATAACAAACATATTGTTAAATTAATATTAGTATAACGTCATTGTTTATACACCCATTTCTATAGAGAGGTGGCTGTCCCAAAACCCTGACTCCTAAACTTTATGTTGGAAAATAAAGCGATTTAATGATTTTTTAATTATTTCCGTAACACTATTATTTCAATAAATCAACTTGAGTTGTTTGATAATTATTTTGAAATCTATTAATCTAATTAGTATACTGACACAACAAGCAACTATTTCATTGATTTTAGTTCATATGAAGAAATCAGTCAATTGAGATAAATTCATTAGTCCCTATGGATTTCAAATAAAATCAAACTTTATTAGTCACATGCGCCGAGGTACAGCAGGTGTAGACCTTACAGTGAAATGATTACTTACAAGCCATTAATTAACCAACAATGCAGTTTTAAGAAATAGAGTTAAGAAAATATTTACTAAATAAACTAAAGGTAAAATGTAATAAAAAGTAACACAAAAAAATAACAATAACGAGGCTATATACAGGGGGAACCGGTACCGAGTCAATGTGCGGGGGTACAGGTTAGTCAAGATAACGTGTACATGTAGGTAGAAGTAAAGTGACTATGCATAGATAAGAAACATTGTAAAATCAAAAAGGGGGGAGGTGTGAATGTAAAGAGTTCGGGTGGCCATTTGATTAATTGTTCAGGAGTCTTATGGCTTGGTGGTAGAACCTGTTAAGGAGCCTTTTGGTCCTAGACTTGGCGTTCCGGTACCGCTTGCCGTGCGGTAGCAGAGAGAACAGTCTATGACTTGGGTGACTGGAGAATTTTTTTGGGGGGGCCTTTCTCTTCACAATGATTTGTTAGTCAGAAATACCTTTAAAAAAATGGGCATCACAAAGGGCGTCAGGATCTTGTTACGGTATTTCTGTGCTTTCAAATGTTTTTTATTTTTTATTTTATTTAACCTTTATTTAACCAGGAAAAGCACATTGAGACCCAGAGTCTCTTTTTCAAGGGAGACCTGACCAAGAAGGCAGCAACAATCAATACATTACATCATTAAAACATACAACAATACAACATAATCCATGTACACTCCTCTGTAACAGTCTCCCATCAATATTTTAAATTCATGCTATTGATAAAATGGAACTGTGTTTATTGTCCGTAGCTTATGCCTTGGCCCATTCCATTACCCATGTGCACTCTGTTCACAACGTTGCTCAGCAAACCGCTAGCCACACAGCGCTCATACATACAGTGCAGTTGTGAGGCGGTTGACGTATGCCAAATTCTCTAAAAAACAACTTTGGAGGCGGCTTATGGTAGAAAAATGTACATTCAATCATCTGGCACATCCCTGGTTGACATCCTGCCACGTCAGCATGCCAAATGCACTGTTCCCTTCTAAAACTTGAGGTATCTGTGGCATTGTGTTGTATGAAAAAACAGACTTTAGAGTGGCCTTTTATTGTCCCTGCACAAGGTGCACCTGTGTAATGATCATGCTGTTTAATCAGCTTCTTGATATGTCCACACCTGTCAGGTGGATGGATTATCATGTGAATTTCTTTTTTGAAAATAAGCCTTTTTGTCCGTATGGAACATTTCTGGGATATTTTATTTTCTGCTGATGACCAATTGGACCAACACTTTTGCAGTTCCGATTTTTTGTCAGTTTGTCATTTTTAACATCTTCCTATAAAAAAAAAAAATACTACCGTAACACACTAATATCACCAGGTGATCAGACTGTAGAATGAACGTACCTTGACTAGTCTCTCCAGCATGGCCACAGTGTGACTAGTCTCTCCAGCATGACCACATTGGTGACTAGTTCTCCTTTCCAGCTGGCTAAATCAGCATGTAATGGTGACTTAGTCTCTCCAGCATGGTCACATGGTGACTAGTCTCTCAGCAGGCATGGTCACATGGTGACTACTAGTCTCTCCAGCATCGGCTCAACAATTCGGTGGACTTAGTCTCTCCAGCATTGGCTCACATGGTGGACTAGTCTCTCCACATGGCCAACATGGTGCATTTAGTCTCTCCAGCATGGTCCACATGGTGACTAGTCTCTCCAGCATGAGCTCCCACATGACACGGTGACTAGTCTCACTCCAGCATAGTCTACATGGTGACTAGTCCTCTCCAGCAAGTGCCATGCTAGTCTTCAGCATGGCAAGTGACTAGTCTCTCCAGTCATCGGTCAGCATTGGTGGACTAGTCTCCTCCACGCATGCGTCACATCGAAGTGACTAGTCTCTCCAGCCATGTGCCACAATGGTGAACTTAGTCTCTCCAGCATGAGCCACATGGGTGACCTAAGTCTCTCCACAGCATGCTACATGGTGACTAGTCTCTCCAGCATTGGTCAACATGGTGACTAGTCTCTCCAGCATGGTCACATGGTGGACTTAGTCTCCCAGCCATGGTCACATTGGTGACTAGTCTCTCCGACGCAATGGAAGTCTTCGAGCATGCCTGGGTGGTACTTCATGTCATGATTCTCTCCAAGCCATGTTGTTCAGCATTCACACTGGTGACTAGTCTCTCGCTAAGCATGAGCCACATGGTGACTAGTACTCTCCAGCATGACCACATCTGGTGACTAGTCTCTCCAGAATGGTCACATGGTGACTAGTCTCTCCAGCATGGTCACATGGTGACCTATCTTCTCCAGCATGGTCTCACATGGTGACTAAGTCCTCTTCCAGCATCGGCACAGGTGTAGTCTCTCCAGCATGGCCACGATAGGTGACTTAGTCTCTTCAGCAAATGGTCACATGGTGATATAGTCTCTCCAGCGATAGGCACATGGTGACTAGTCTCTCCCAGCATTTCAACATTGTCGACTTAGTCTCTCCCAGCATGGCCATCATGGTGACTAGTCTCTCCGCATGGGACACATGGAATGCCTGGCACAGCCATGGTGACTAGTGCTCTCCAGTCGAGTCGGTCACATGGTGGACTAGTCTCTCCAGCTATTGGGTCCATGGTACCTAGTCTCTCACGCAATGGGCACATTGGTGAACTAGTCCTCGCAGCATGGGTCACATGGTGATTAGTCTCTCCAGCATGGCCACATGGTACATAGTCTCTCCAATCATGGTCACAGGTGATTAGTCCTCCAGCATGGTCACTATGAGTTGACTAGTCTCCCCAAGCAATGGTCACATGGTGGATCAGTCCTCTCCAGCATGGCTCACATGGTTGACTAGGTCTCTCCAGCATGGTCACACTGGTGAACTAGTCTCTCCAGCTTGGTCACATGGTGAGACTAGATCTCTCCAGCATGGCACATGGTGATTAGATCTCTCCAGCATGGTTCACATGGGACTAGGTCTCTCAGCATGGCTACTATGGTGACTAGTCACTCCGCATGGTCACATTGGTGACTAGTCCATCTTCCAGCATGCTAATTGACTAGTTCCACAATGGTCACATGGTGACTAGTCTCTCGTCCAGCAACCATGTTCACTAGGTGACTTCCAGTCCATAACATACCAGCAATGCCACATTGGACTAGGTCTCTCACAAACTATTGGTCACATGGGAATTAGTCCATCGTCAGCAGGATGCGCTACACGATGGTCGAAACTTACGTTCTCTTCCCAGGCGATGGTCACAGCGTGCAACTAGTCTCTCAGGCATTGGCCACATGGTGACTAGTCTCTCCAGCCTTGATGGTCACATGTGATAGTCTCCTTCCAGCATGGCAACCATTGGATGACTAGTCTCCCAGCATGGCTACATGGTGACTAGTCTCGTCCAGCCATAGAAGTCACCAATTCGGCGTGACCCTAGTCTCAAATCCAGCATGGCTACATGGTGACTTAGTACTCTTCCACAGCGTGGCATTGTCACATGGTGACTTAGTCTCTCTCCAGCTTATGGCCACATGGCTGACATAGTCTCTCCAGCATTGTTCAAACATGGTGATTTAGGTCTCT
>NW_019951453.1:2880-5832 GCF_002910315.2 Salvelinus sp. IW2-2015 | reverse complement strand
ACTTGACCCTCCTTCACGTTCAATCATATCCCGCAACGTGACCCTCCTTCACCTTTCAATTCTATCCAACTGTGAACTCCTCCTTCACGTTCAATCAAATCCAACTTGTGACCCTCCTTCACTTTCAATATATCCAACTGTAGACCCTCCTTTCACTTCAATCATATCAACTGTGACCCCTCTTCACTTTAATCAATCCAACTGTGACTCCCTTCACTTCAATCAAATCCAACTGTGACCGCACTTACTTTCATCATATCAACTGTGCCCCTTGCCTTCTACTTTCAATCAAATCCAACTGTGACCCCTCCTTCACTTTCATCATATCAACTGTGCCCCTCCTTCACTTCAATACATATCCAACTGTGACCCCTCCTTCACTTTCAATCAATCCAGCTGTGACCCCTCCTTCACTTTCAATAATCCACTGTGACCCCTCCTTACTTTCAATCAAATCCAACTGTGACCCCTCCTTCACTTTCAAATCCAAATCCAGCTGTGACCCCTCCTTCACTTTCAATCATATCCAACTGTGACCCCCTTTAATGTTCAATCAAATCCAACGTGACCCTCCTTCACTTTCAATCAATCCAACTGTGACCCCTTCCTTCACTGTTCAATCATATCCAACTGTGACCCTCCTTCACGTTCAATCAATGCAACTGTGACCCCTCCATCACTTTCAAATCATATCCAACTGGTGGCCCTCTTGGATATGATTGAAAGTGAAGGAGGGGTCACAGTTGGATATGATTGAACGTGAAGGAGGGGTCACAGTTGGATTTGATTTAACGTGAAGGAGGGGTCACAGTTGGATTTGATTGAAAGTGAAGGAGGGGTCACAGTTGGATTTGATTGAAAGTGAAGGAGGGGTAACAGTTGGATTTGATTGAAAGTGAAGGAGGGGCCACAGTTGGATTTGATTGAACGTGAAGAAGGGGTCAGTTGGATATGATTGAAAGTGAAGGAGGGGTCACTACGTAGATGTAAGAAGCTCTGTATTCAGTGTAAAATATACCTTTCACCACAAGCATACTCTGCAAATGACAATGTCTGAAAGATAAAAAATATATGAATAAATAAAGTTCACTGTAAATTATTTCAGTATGCAATGGGTGTGTTAGTCAGATTCCTAGTCAACTGCCAAAAATGCCAGTCTCACACCCACTGTTCACTATCTATGGATTTACAGAACATATGGAATACAGATGTAGGATCTTAATTTGAGCCAGTTTAGTACAGCAGGAAAATAATCCTGCAGAAACAGTATGTGGATTATAATTAATAAAACATTTTGTAGGGGTTGATACATTTTTCGTACGGGAAAATCAAGTCTGACATTTCAAAGTGGAAATTACAAACTTCAGAAGCCTTTTAAACCTCAAATATACACTACAAGTTTTAAATGTCCTGCAATGCAGGAAAGTTATCCTATAACAGGGTGGTCAAACTACGATCCTACATCTGTAACATAATCTACAAACAAGGATTCACAGCATTAGAAGGCATGTCTTGCTACAAGACAACCTTGCTGTAGGCCTATGCTACGACTGATCTCTAAGCATACCAAGACACTCTGAGCAACATGTCCTAAAATAGAGAACCACCAATAAGACCCAAACCTGGTCCCAGTGACTGCCTGACTCAGGGGGAAAACATGCACATTAAAGACTAGAAAAGCGCTAATAAAAATCCCTTAATGTAAAACAGTCCCTTTCAAAGGGATCACTCCCAATATCTGTTGAACTTTTACATATCATATTAATATGCAATTTCAGCCATTGTTCACTTATGGTCTGTTTGATCTGCGTGGAGACTATAACTCTATGGGTAATGGGAGTGAAGATGAGGAAGGTTAAGGGTCACGTCAGGGCATTGTGTCCACCTCATTGGACCTCATTTGGTTTTAATGAAATTCTTATATTTTCTATATCCTATGTATTATAATTAGCATATTTTACACAGACATCTTTATTAGAGTGAAGCTCAATCTCAGACAGTGATTTGTGTCAGACTGAACAAACGCAGGATTAGGCCTAGGCACCGGGTTGGCTGTGAGTGATAAAGTAGGCCTACACATATCCCTCCAAAAAAGGAGTCATCTTCTGTCCCCCACAAAAGATTTCCTCCCAAGATGAGAGAGCACAAGACAAGGACACACACACACACCCACACACACAGACACAGAGGATGTAGCTAGCTATGCTTCCGTATATATCCATTTTTATAATGTCTTTCAGCCTGACATTGTGCGTGAGATTTAAACAGGGGCTCTTTTGTATGTCAAACCTCACTTTTAATGGGTTTCCTATAAAACTGTTCAGTGATTATGGTATTCAAATCAYAGCAATAGCAGAGTGCTTCCCTTCCTCTGTACGGGTGTCTGGAAATGATCCCGGCCAGGGAAGYGTACCACATCTTAGACTAGGGCTGCACGCTCTCTCTGTTCACTAACCATGGCGCTTTTTCCTGCGGGCACTATGTGATCATTTATAGAGGCTTAATCAACATGTATTGAATGGTGTATGTACTTTGTGAATCAATTTTATAGGGCCCTGCCTTCACTTTAAGCCCTGGCCAAGAGGTTAGCGATGGTTTTAACACCATACCAGCTAACGTAGGGCCACCGAAGCATTCAAAGAGAAAAGCTTAAGTTATAACCTCTCACAGCTTCCTTTAGGGGTTCAAGCATCATTCTCATTTATATGATGATGAAGAAAAGAGGGTAGATAAATGCCAGCTACTGGCATGAACTTAATGATGCCCTTTCCCTTTCAATATGCATAAGAAATAGAAGCTGCGGTATTATTGGTAGAGCAAAGTAAAATAGTGGACGAGGTATACATAGGCCCAGAGCCATGTATTAAAATGTATGCATTAATTTCTCTAAACACATGGCTCTGTGTAGACCTATTCTTACATGACTGTTCTAATATGAAGCAGAAATATGAG
>NW_019951453.1:0-2501 GCF_002910315.2 Salvelinus sp. IW2-2015 | reverse complement strand
AAAACAACAAAATAGAAACGAACTAACGTTCTGCAGGCTACAGAGTAACTTTACCAAATCAAGATCGCACCAAAACTAAGGTGGGAAAAAAAAGGGCTGCCTAAGTATGATCCCCAATCAGAGACAACGGATTACACAGGCTGCCTCTGATTGGGAACTACTAGGCCAACAAAGAAATAGAAACCATGAGATTTGGCCCACCCAAGTCACATCCTGAACCTAACCAAAAGTAATAAAAAAGCCTTTAAGGTCAGGGCGTGACCAATTGAGAATTTTCCTAAATTCCTGGATTTCAAACACAGGTCACGGTGTGCTGAAGGTGATGGAGTCAAACATCGGATGAACTCAATGAATTTATATTGAGGAACATGCCTGAAGATGTTTCCTCACACTCTATACCATTCTCCTCTTCTTTCACGTTATCTACACTAAGCTACCGATCGTTCAAAATGTCAGCGCAGATACCACATGCCCTTTTTAAATGTATGCCGCAGTGGCTGTATTGTTCATGTACACACGTAACCCAACTAATAGGCCACCCTGTCGGAGCCAGCCAGGTACCCTAGTGCTACAAAGGGATTGTCTAGGGGTGATGTGGGGTTGCTTCAAAGAGGAGAAGAAAGCAATAGAAAAGGGCGGAATGTAAAAAGTCAGCAAGAAAAKAAAATCTCTTTTGAAAGGGGACACAATCTTWTGGAGKACTCCCGCRCGGAACCTAAATAATACATTTCAGGTTTTGATATAACTATTACTGCCTGTGAAGAGTCCTTTGATGTTAATTGAAACCACTGGGCAGCAATCTGCTTTATAGCACTGACAAATAGCAGTTTCCTAAGGCTTATCATTGACAGGGAAGGCACATACTTGCTCCATATGCTCATTCAATACAAATACCAATCAAAAACCACTCTCTTCTTTATGGATACTGGATGCACCACACTATGCTTAATGATAGTTACTGGCAGGAGGTTGTGGTGGGGAAATATGCCTTTTGCAATGCCTAAGAGTACCTTGAGTGAAGTTCACCTATGGTACAGGAGTCTGGACAACTCAGGACGCATATTGTTTGCAGTTTTTCCAGTCGTTTTTTGTTCCTGCCTATTCTTCTAGAAACCAAGGACAATTTGATAATGCAATAATAACGTGTAGGTGGCCCAATATAAAMCTCCACAGAGGAAACATATCATTATTCACAAAGGAGCCTGTCTCTACTGTAGTATATTTGTGATTTTTCAGACCAATGATAGTTTGAGGCATGGGGAGACATAGGGAGAGCTGACTGCAGGGGCTTTAGGGTTGGTAGTTCTGGTTTTAATACA
This sequence comes from Salvelinus sp. IW2-2015, assembly GCF_002910315.2. Lineage (NCBI taxonomy): Eukaryota > Metazoa > Chordata > Actinopteri > Salmoniformes > Salmonidae > Salvelinus > Salvelinus sp. IW2-2015. The sequence continues at coordinate 1,182 of NW_019951453.1, read as the reverse complement.
GACAGCACACAATGGTCTCTGTCTTCCTTCCTTTAATGTGCTCAACTAACATTTCTGGCACCGCACTTTCCTTCACCTTTGATTTCTACCCAGCTTTTTTATACACTCATTATATCACTAAAAAGAAGCCTTGTCAAAGGGGTCGTCCAGAGCTGATGCAATGTGCAATAACAGAAAACATCCCCCATCCCATCGTGAGCATATCGGCCAGACCATAGAAAGAAAAGAGGGATATATGATGAGGTACAGGAGTTCAAAGTTAGTTTTCAGTTTTTTTCTACCACAGCTGAGAGTGTACAGTGATGCCCTTGCCCTGTGCTGAACCCTGTGAGATGGACATCAGAGGAGAGGTGAGGAGTAAATAGCCTGATTGGCTACATGACAAATGACCGTTATTTTTGGGAGGTTGTAAATTGTCTGTTTTACCATGAAGGACCTGAGCATTAGGATCAGTTCCAGTGCCCCCACTGTGCTGTTCCAGACAATCTGACAGAGAAATATGTGACACACACACACACACACACACACACACACACAGCACACACACTCACACACACACAACACAACCACACACAACACACAGCGACAGTATCACACATGTGTTTTGTGTAATCTAATCCACACACATTTTGTTTGTTTCATCACACTACTTACCACACACACACACACACACACAATCACACAACACACACCACACACAATTGACAGAAAAAATGAGACGCGGAATCAGAGTCCTTCTGCTTTGTTTTTGAATGTTTTTCACCAGAAGATATGATTGACAGGGTAGTATGTGGAAAGGTATGTTTTAACAGCATAGAGGAACATAATGATGGGATTGGGTTGATGGGGAAAGACAGGGAGTGTTTGGGACATTACCAGTTAAAGAGGGAATATTTATAACAATATATATCAAAGTTCCTCTCTATTAGCTTCTGTCCTAAACCTTCCTTATATGCCTCCATAATGTTTTATGTTCTATCATATGCACGTGGATCCAGTTTTTGTCAACGTGGTTGCTGCGCAAATATTATTTTCAATACAGATCTCTTCTGAAAGAGAACAGGGATAGAGAGGAAAGATGTAGGTTATTGAATAGGAAATCAAAGGACCGATTTCTGCTTTATGCCAAGGATGCCAGAGACAACCAAACCAATTTGAAAGCAGGAGAGCTTTTGAGCTTTT
>NW_019951452.1:0-5835 GCF_002910315.2 Salvelinus sp. IW2-2015 | reverse complement strand
CGTCTGACAAACACCGCTCCAACTCTGTCACCTTTCACCACAGATGTGGAAGTGTTACATAGACGGATGCAGTAGACTGAGACGCAACCAATGCAACAAAAAAACACATCTCTTTAAACTGACATTTGTATGTGGATTGTTTTATTATACTAATTCGATTATCTTACTTCACGATCATAGCCGGTTGCAGACAATTATCAGCTAGGAGGAAATTAGATTTCCAAAATGTTGATACCATATTTATAATATATCTAAAATATTTGAAACAAATTTTGCACCAACGGGGTTACTGTGCCAATGACCAATAAACCAAAACATACTGACATGGTTTGCGTTTTTAACACCACATAAATAGACTATGTCAATCTCGACAATCAGAAAACAAATCCCTTCCTACCAGTGTAGGCTTACCAGTACCGAAGGCTTGGCTTGACAAATTCTTGACTTGCTCATTCAACTTTTTGGTGTTTCTGTAACAGATCTCTCCTTTACATTCAATCAAATTGCATCTGAATAGTTTTAGATTGATTGATTTATTTATTTGTCAGTCAAACAACTTACTGTGCCTAGGTTTATTCATACAGCTTGAAGTCGGAAGTTTACATACACTTCAGGTCTTGGATGTGCGATTTAAAACTTCATGATTTCGAACATCCACCAACATTTCTTGTTTAGCAAATAAGTTTTGGCAGTTTGGTTAGACATCTACTTTTTGTGCATGACACAATTATTTTTCCAACAACTTGTTTACAGACAGATATATTTCACTTATAAGTTCACTCGTATCAACAATTCCAGTGGGTCAGAAATGTACACACTAAGTTGACTTGTGCCTTTAAAAACAGCTTTGAAATTCCAAGAAAATGGATTGTCATGGCTCTTAGGAAGTTTCGATAGGCTAATTGACATCATTTTGATCAATTGAAGGTTGTACCTGTGGGTATGTTTTCAAGTTCCTACCTGCAAACATCTGCAGTGGACTCGTTGTTGACATCATGGGGAAAATCAAATATATTCAGCCAAAACCTCACACCAGAAAAAAAAGAAAAATATTTTGTATGACCTCCTCACAAGTCTGGTTTCATCTAGCAATCTTCCAATGTCTGAAGCCATGTTCATCTGTACAAAACAATAGTAACGCAAGTACAAAAACATCATGGACCACGCACGCTGTCCATACCGCTCAGGAAGGAGACACTTTCTGCTCCTAGAGATGAACCTACTTTGTGCGAAAAGTGCAAATCAATCTCAGAACAACAGCGGAAGGACCTCGTGAAGATGCTGGAAGGAAACAGGTACAAAAGTATCTAATATCCACAGTAAATTGAGTTCCTACTATCGACATAACCTGACAAGGCCGCCTCAGCAAGGAAGAAGCCCACTGCTCCAAAACCGCCATAAAAAAGTCAGACTACGCTTTGGCAACTGCACATGGGGACCAAGTTGGTTACTTTTTGGAGAAATGTCTCTAGTCTGATGAAACACAAAATACGAACTGTTTGGCCTATTGACCATCGTTATGTTGGACGGGAAAAGGGGATGCTTCAAGCCGAAGAAACACCATCCCAACGTTGAAGGGCACGGCGGGTGCAGTATATGTTGTGGGGGTGCTTTGCGGCAGAGGGACTGGTTGCACTTCACCAAAATAGTAATGGCATCTGGGGAAAGTGGCATAGTATGGAGGATATATTGAAGCAACATCTCAAGACATCAGTCAGGAAGTTAAAGCATTGGTTCGACAAATGGGTCTTCAAATGGACACAATGATCTCCAAGCATAGTTCCAAGTTGTGCAAAATGGTTAAGGACAACCAAAGTCAAGGGTATTGGAGTGTTCATTCACAAACCCTGACTTCAATTTCTATAGAAAATTCGTGCGCCGTTGGAACTGAAAAAGGCTGGTGGGCGAGCAAGGAGACTAACAAACCTGACTCAGTTACACCAGCTTCTGTCAGATGAAGAAATGGCAAGAAGTTCACCCAACTTATGTGTGTCGTGACTCTTCGTGGAAGGCTACACCGAAAACGTTTGACCAAAGTGAAACAATTAAAGGGCAATGCTACCAACATGCTAATTTGAGTGGTTATGTAAACTTCTACCCATGGGAAATTGGATGAAAGAACATTAAGCTGAAAATAAATTAATTCTCTCGTACTATTATTCTGACATTTCACATTCTTTAAAATAACAGTGGTGATCCTAACTGACCTAAGACAGGGCATTTTTACTAGGGTATTAATGTCAGAAATTGTGAAAGCCTGCGTTTAAATGTATTTGGGTAACGGTGTATGTAATGTCCTACTTCAACTGTATATAGAGCCTATAAAGACAAGAGAAGCTTAGGCTAGCCCCAGAAGTTTAGAGGGAGAGAGATATGCTCTTCTTCTCTTTTTATGAGACATCCCAAATACCGGTCTTCTCACAATATCGTCTGTAACGTCCGAACAGTTTATGGAAAGATGAGATTCTCATGAACACGATGTTCTCCATTTTGCTCTACGAGCCCCACAAGCGTTTTGTGACTAGTCTGAAGTTGGTACAGCTGATCTGCCAACTTCTGTCTGTAGCATTCAAACAGTTTGGGCTACACACTAACATGAACCATCTGTATGAAGGTGAGACTCTCACACATACATTGTTTTGCTATAGGATGTCGACAGGCCTCCTTGTCTGAAGGTCTCCCAGAACCAGACGAAAACATTTATGGAAGTACAGTACTAGTCAAAGTTTGGACACACCTACTCATTCCAGGTTTTTTCTTTATTTTTACTACTTTCTACATTGTAGAATAATAGTGAAGACATCAAAACTATAAAACAGCACATATGGAATCATGTAGTGAACAAAAAAGGGTTATTCTTCAAAGTAGCCAGCCTTTGCCTTGATGACAGATTTGCACACTCTTGACATTCTCTCAACCATCTTCCTGAGATAGTCACCTGGAATGCATTTCAATTAACAGGTGTGCCTTGTTAAAAGTTCATTTGTGACCAGATTCAGGAAACTAGGCGTATGTCGCAAGTCACGACTTCACAGGAGACCCGTTTGAAAGTAATTTTTKAATTTTTATCAAAATGCGTTTTTTGGGGGGCAGAAATGCCTTCTCAAACATGTGAACTTTCATGTGCCTTAAAAACAAACGTGTATGCCATCTGTGAATACGAATAAAATTATTAAATTACGAGTCTAGTTGGTTTAGCCACAGAAAAAGAACTGCAAATATGTTGCTACTGTGCTCAATAACATTGCTGCCCTGAATTTATCAGGCGCTATCGAGAAAGGTCAGCGGGAAAAAGTTGTGATGGACTTCTTTCTGGAGGACGATCACACCATGCTGACTCTCTCTGACTCTGAAMATGTAATAAAAAGGGTTGCAGTCTGCCRTGTATACGTGTAAGAGTCTAGCTAGAGTTTCAGATATTGTACGTTTCAAATTTTGTCAGTTAGTTGTTTTCATTGCAAGTTAAAGCTTGCTGTTAGCTAGCCAGCTGACGTTAGATGGCTGGCTAGCTAGCTAACATTACGTACATGACCTGTGTAGTGATGTTATCTCAGAATGCCAGTCATACAAGGAGAATGGTCTAATGACTCCCATCAAAAAGAGAGCTGGCCCAAGCAAGCACAGGTTACACCTGAAGCATGAGGACTTGCAGCGAGTGGTGAACTTCATCAACAACTAATGCAATAGTATTACCAGGACGCCACCCAGGACACAAACACTTTGGTGGAAAGCTGCTGCCATCCCATGGACTTGAATTGTGATAACTGCAGTGGCCAAAACAATAACAAGTTTGTGCTCTGGTAATCTGCCTGGCGGACCATGAACAAGCTCAACCACAGTCTGGACCTTCACTTCCTGATCACAAGCCACACCAAGTTTGCCCCCGACTGGTGCTTCGGCATCATCAAGCAGCGCTTCAGRAAGACCAGAGTGAACACTTTGTCTGAGATTGCTGGTGTTGTGAAGGACAGCACTGTGACGGGTCAACATCCCACAGTTGGATGGACTGGAGGATGGTACGGTGCTGGTGGAAACCTATGGCTGGCAACAGCACCTGACTCCGTACTTCAGGCCGCTGCCACAGATCAAGCAGTACTAGCACTTCAGGTGAATATCATTTTCATTGCATTATATGAGGTTATTCTTCTAATCTAAACTTGAGAGGTGAATTGATGTTGTGCAAGATGGTAATCTCTTCATTTTTTTTTGTATTTCCTGTTTTACAGCTTCGATGCTCTGGAGCCTGGTGTTGTCGCCAAAAAGAGCATTAGGACTCAGTTGGGACCAGGTTTCAGCTGCTGCGCAACTCTGACATCCTTCCTCCCGTAGATGGTCTGCCTGTACAAGCACCACCTGGATTGGACACAGCTAGACAAACCTATCTTTTTGAGATGATCAGGGAGTTTTGCGATGAAGAGGCTCTGGACATCACATGCCCTGCACCAAAGTAAAGGGCAGGACAGAAACATGCTCTCCGAATATAGATTCCCTTGTTCATGCATGGTTCAGACGGACCAAACATCAGCACTATCTGCAGTGCCTCTATTCAAATGACTCTCTCCTAACACACATGCCATACGTTGCTGCTACAATTTTTTTTATCCTGCTGCTCAGCCACTTTACCCCTGATTGTATGCAAATAACTACCTTGTCTATCCCTATTGTTATTGATATTGTTTGTGTACATACTGTATATTATTTTATTTATATTGACTATCTATTTCTGATATTTCTACTATGCAAGTAACCATTTGGCTGTACCGTTTACACCTTCTGTAGAGACCCATCCACTTAGCAAGACTTAGMAAAATATTTATATATAAAATGAATAGTGATATGTGTGGTCGTAACATGATTTTGTGACATACCACAACAATATTATGTGATCGTATCAAGTGTTCAACACATAAATATATAGTTTATGTACTGTACATGTGCACCTCACTCTTGTTTCAACTCAGGTTGCATGGCCTTAACTTATGTATGGAATACTATGTGATAAGTGCATGTGTAACAGTATATAAAGTATGCTAATATACTGGTGTGAAGGCATTTGGGCAGTGGTGTAAAGTACTTCAGTAAATATACTTTAAAGTACTACTTAAGTAGTTTTTGGGGATTATCTGTACATTACTTTACTATTTATATTTTTGGCAGTTTTTTCTTTTACTTCTCTACATTCCGAAAGAAAATTATGTACTTTTTACTTCATATATTTTCCCTCACACCCAAAATAACTCGTTACTATTTGACAGGAAAATGGTCCAATTCACACCCGTATTATGAGAAACATCCCTGGTCATTCCTATTGCATTTGATCTCACAGACTCACTAAGCACAAATGCTTAGTTTGTAAATTATTTCGGAGTGTTGGAGTGTGCCCATGGCTTCAAATGACCCATCAATTTAGACAAGTGTATCTGGGTAAGCGTCATCTAAGATTTATAAAATGTTTTTATCTGGACACTCTGCTTACCTGTAATTTTTCCTTATTGTAGGCTACTACCATTTTTAGTCTTTATCTTTACTACACTTCTCACTGTTTAGCACATGACCTCACATGTGAATCCTTAAAGAGATGGGTGGGGCTAGCTTAAGAGAGTGTGAACGATGGTGAATGGGTGTAGACAAAGGAGAGCTCTCCAGTAGGTGCCAACCAATTCAAAGGCCCTTTTCTCAAAAGTGAGTTTACAAGTTTATCAACTTTTAAAGCAGAATTACTTTCCCATTGTTCCTCAAAAATGCGGTGTGTGCTATACCACTTTGTAGCTCTGAGTCTCTACTTTTTACCAATAAAAAAAAAACATTTCAAATGTTGCTACATAAGACCGAATC
>NW_019951451.1:0-5843 GCF_002910315.2 Salvelinus sp. IW2-2015 | reverse complement strand
CAACAACATAGTTCTACCAGTTAATATAGTTAAACTGTCTACAACATAGTCTACAGTAATATAGTTAAAACTGTCTACAACATAGTTCTACAGTAATATAGTTAAACTGTCTACAACATAGTTCTACAGTAATATAGTTAAACTGTCTACAACATAGTCTCTAACAGTAATATAGTTAAAACTGTCTACAACATAGTTCTACAGTAATATAAGTTAAAAGTCTACAACATATTCTACAGTAATTAGATAAACTGTCTACAACATAGTTCTACAGTAATATAATTAAACTCTCTACAAAACATATTTCTACCAGTTAATGTATTAAACGGTCTACAACATAGTTCTACAGGTAATATATTAAACTGTTTACAACATATTTCTACTATGTTGTAAACAGTTTTTCATACATTTACTGTTCTACAGTAATATATTAAACTGTCTACAACATAGTTCTACAGTAATATATTAAAACTGTCTACAACATAGTTCTACAGTAATATATTAAAACTGTCTACAACATAGTTCTACAGTAATATATTAAACTGTCTACAACATAGTTCTACAGTAATATATTAAACTGTCTACAACATAGTTCTACAGTAATATATTAAACTGTCTACCACATAGTTCTACAGTAATATATTTAAACTGTCTACAACATAGCTTCAACAGTAATATTAATTAAAACTGTCTACAACATAGTTCTACAGTAATATATTTAAAACAGTCTACCCAACGCAATTGTTCTACAGTACAAGTCAAAGGTTTGAACACACGCATTCAAAGGTTTTTCTTAAATTTTTCTATTTTCTACATTGTAGAATAATAGTGAAGACATCAAAACTATGAACAACACATATGGAATAATGTAGTAAACAAAAAGTGTTAAATAAATCAAAATTAATTTAATTTGAGATTCGACCAAGTAGCCACCCTTTGCCTTGATGACAGGCTTTGGGACACTCTTGGCATTCTCTCAACCAGCTTCATGAGGTAGTCACCTGGATACATTTCAATGGTGTGCCTTGTTAAAAGTAAATGGATGGAATTTTATTCCTTCTGAATGAGTTTGAGCCAATCTCTTTGTGTTGTGACAAGGTAGGGGTGGTATACAGAAGATAGCCCTATTTGGTAAAAGACCAAGTCCATATTAATGCAAAACAGCTCAAATAAGCAAAGAGAAACTACAGTCCATCATTACGTTAAGACATAAATGTCAGTCAATACGTAAATTCTTCAAAAGTTTCTTCAAGTGCAGTTGCAAAAACATCAAGCACTATGATGAAACTGCTCTCATGAGGACTGCCACAGGAAAGGAAGACCCAAAGTTACCTCTGCTGCAGAGGATACATTTATTAGAGTTACCAGCCTCAGAAATTGCAGCCCAAATAAATGCTTCACAGAGTTCAAGTAACACACACATCTCAACATCAACTGTTCAGAAGAGACTGCGTGAATCAGGCTTAATGGTCGAATTGCTGCAAAAGAAACCACTACTAAACGACACCAATAATAAGAAGAGACTTGCTTGGGCCAAGAAACACGAGCAATGTACCATAGACCGGTGGAAATCTGTCCTTTAGTCTTTAGTCTAAATTTTAGATTTTTGAAACAACCGCCGTGTCTTTTTGAGACGCAGAGTAGGTGAATGGATGATCTCCGCATGTGTGGTTCCCACCGTGAAACGTGGAGGAGGAGGTGTGATGGTGTGTTTTGTTTTTATTGGTGACACTGTCTGTGATTTATTTTAGAATTCAAGGCACACTTACAGCATTCTGCAGCGGTACGCCATCCCATCTGGTTTGTCGGCTTAGGTTTGACTATGATTTGTTTTTCAACAGAACAATGACCCAACTCCACTCCAGGCTGTTATAAGGGCGATTTGACCAATAAAGTACAGTGATGGAGTGCTTCAACAGATGACCTGGCCTCCACAATCACCCAACCTCAACCCAATAGAGATGGTTTAGGTTGAGTTGGACCGTAGAGTGAAGGAAAAGCAGCCAAATAAGTGCTCAGCATATGTGGGAACTTCCTTCAAGACTGTTGGAAAAGCATCCAGGTGAAGCTGGTTGAGAGAATGCCAAGGGTTTGCAAAGCTGGCATCAAGGCAAAGAGGTGGCTACTTTGAAGAATCTAAAATATTACACTGGGGGTGAAAAGGGTCCATATCAGTGGATATCTTTACATGAAATATTTGATATTGTAAAGAATACAGACCATGTCCAATGCATATTTGGAGTTTTGTGGATTTGCACCATATCCTGACATTCTGAATCCAGATGTGTCTGTTAGACATATATAAGAATAGTGCGATTACTCTGAATTATCTCACATGGACATTTCCTATGGCCGGATATGACTCATTAACAATATTCTGAGATATGTGACATTCTATTTTCTCTCTTCATGTTGACCAATTACTGACTGTATACATGACATATGTTTTTTTCAGTCCATTCCAGATACCAAGCTATATTGATTCCAGATATCAAGCTATATTGATTCCAGATATCAGGCTATATTGATTCCAGACATCAAGCTATATTGATTCCAGATATCAAGCTATATTGATTCCAGATATCAGGCTATATTGATTCCAGATATCCAGGCTATATTGATTCCAGACATTAAGCTATATTGATTCCAGAGACCAAGCTATATTGATTCCAGATATCAGGCTATATTGATTCCAGATATCAGGCTATATTGATTCCAGACAACAAGCTATATTGATTCCAGAGACCAAGCTATATTGATTCCAATATCAGGCTATATTGATTCCAGATATCAGGCTATAATTGATTCCAGATATCAGGCTATATTGATTCCAGACATCAAGCTATATTGATTCCAGATATCAAGCTATATTGATTCCAGATATCAGGCTATATTGATTCCAGATATCAGGCTATATTGATACCAGATATCAGGCTATATTGATTCCAGATATCAAGCTATATTGATTCCAGATATCAAGCATAATTGATTCCAGATATCAAGCTATATTGATTCCAGATACCAAGCTATATTGATTCCAGAATACAGGCTATATTGATTCCAGATATCAGGCTATATTGATACCAGATATCAGGCTATATTGATTCCAGATATCAAGCTATATTGATTCCAGATACCAAGCTATATTGATTCCAGATATCAGGCTATATTGATTCCAGATATCAGGCTATATTGATTCCAGATACCAAGCTATATTGATTCCAGATATCAGGCTATATTGATTCCAGATATCAGGCTATATTGATACCAGATATCAGGCTATATTGATTCCAGATATCAAGCTATATTGATTCCAGATATCAAGCTATATTGATTCCAGATATCAGGCTATATTGATTCCAGATATCAAGCTATATTGATTCCAAGATTCAGGCTATATTGATTCCAGATAATCAGGCTATATTGATTCCAGATATCAAGCTATATTGATTCCAGATACCAAGCTATATTGATTCCAGATATCAAGCTATATTGATTCCAGATATCAGGCTATATTGATTCCAATATCAGGCTATATTGATTCCAGATATCAAGCTATATTGATTCCAGATATCAGGCTATATTGATTCCAGATATCAAGCTATATTGATTCCAGATACCAAGCTATATTGATTCCAGATATCAGGCTATATTGATTCCAGATATCAGGCTATATTGATCCAGATATCAAGCTATATTGGCCAGATATCAGGCTATATTTGATTCCAGAATATCAAGCTATATTGATTCCAGATATCAAGCTATATTGATTCCAGATATCAGGCTATATTGATTCCAGATATCAAGCTATATTATTCCAGATATCAGGCTAATTGATTCCAGAATTCAGCTATATGATTCCAGATATCAACTATATTGATTCCAGATATCAAGCTATATTGATTCCAGATATCAGGCTATATTGATTCCAGAAACCAAGCTATATTGATTCCAGATATCAAGCTATATTGATTCCAGATATCAGGCTATATTGATTCCAGATATCAAGCTATATTTGATTCCAGATATCAGGCTATATTGATTCCAGATACCAAGCTATATTTGATTCCAGATATCAAGCTATATTGATTCCAGAATACCAAGCTATATTGATTCCAGATATCAAGCTATATTGATTCCAGATATCAAGCTATATTGATTCCAGATATCAAGCTATATTGATTCCAGATATCAAGCTATATTGATTCCAGATATCAGGCTATATTGATTCCAGATACCAAGCTATATTGATTCCAGATATCAAGCTATATTGATTCCAGATTCTGTTGGCTGAGATCCATATCCGGATGCTGATGTGCTGAAAATAAGGAGGATTTCTGATGCATTTCTGAGTTTTCAGCAGATGCTCAATCATTTGACAAATATAAAATCCATATTTTTCTTTCATGCACAAATCATGTTGGATATTGGTATGTGTCGCGAACGTTGTGGTTAGAATCGGCACAGAAATGCAGCGTGGTTTGGGTTCATCATCTTTTATCACGAGAACCGACACAAAAACAATAAAGAAACAAGCGTGCAGCTTTGCTCAAAGGCAACAATACAAAAACAAGATCCCACAAAAAAACAGTGGGGAAATGGCTGCCTAAATATGATCCCCAATCGGGGACAACGATAAACAGCTGCCTCTGATTGGGAACCATACCAGGCCAACATAGAAAATATGAACCTAGATAGGAACACCCCCCCTAGTCACACCCCGACCTAACCAAAATTGAGAATAACAAGACTCTCTATGGTCAGGGAGTGACAGTATGGCCGGATATTGACTCATTAGATGTCCTGAGATCGGCCTATGAGGACATCTTATGTTCTCCATATGATGACAAATACAGACAGTAGGCCTACATAGTATATTTTCTCAGCACATATAATGCTTATGATCTTGACTGAGGTCCATATCAGGATCTTGATATGCTAAATAAGAAACAATTTCTGAAGACTTATTTGAGTTTTAAGGACATGCTCAACAATTTGACAAACAWTAAATCCATATCATTCTTTCAGACACTAGCTAAACGTTCTGTATTTCATCTGCATAAAGGCACAGGCAAACCGCAAGTTAAAAGCACTGTAACTGGTAGCCTAGCAACAAGAATCACCTCTTTTCTGTTGTGGAGTTTCAACTGTCATTTTTTTTATTTGGTTGTGTGGGTAAATGGTGTGCGGTCGAACTGACAACTGGAGAAACAAAGAAGTGAGAAGCTGTTCAGAAAATACCTCAAAGAAGTGAACGCTAAAGTGAGTAGCTAATTTGATGTTTTATTAATTTTCGTAACTAGACTCTAGAACGTTAGCTCATTTAGCCAGCCCAGTCCAGCCTCTCTCAACCTATTGCGGACAGTCTGAGCACTTATGGAGGGATTGTGCATTCCTGTGTAACTCGGGCACTTTTTGTTGCCACCCTGTACCTGTCCCGCAGATGTGATGTTCGGATGTACCGATCCTGTGCAGGTGTTGTTACACGTGGTCTGCCACTGCGAGGACGATCAGCTGTCCGTCTTGTCCCCTGTAGTGCTGTCTTAGGCGCTCACAGTAAGGACATTGCACTTTATTGCCCTGCCACATCTGTAGTCCTCATGCCTCCTTGCAGCATGCCTAAGGCACGTTCACGCAGATGAGCAGGGACCCTGGGCATCTTTCATTTGGTGTTTTCCAGAGTCAGTAGAAAGGCCAATTTAGTGTCCTAAGTTTTCATAACATGACCTTAATTGCCTACCGTCCGTAAGCTGTTAGTGTCGTAACGACCGTTCCACAGGCATGCTTTCATTAATTGCTAATGACTCATTGAACAGCATGGGAAACAGTGGTTATAATTGATA
>NW_019951450.1:3419-5844 GCF_002910315.2 Salvelinus sp. IW2-2015 | reverse complement strand
ACAGACAGACAGTCTGTAGCCACCCGGACCCAAGCGCGAGAGGCCTGCTGCTCTTCACCAGTGCTGAATGAGCCTAATCAGCTCCATTGACATGGTGAGAGGAGAGGAGAGGACTATTTTAATATATTTCTGGTACAGAGGAATACGGTGTAGAACAGGACAACAAAGTCTACAACACAGAGCCATTGGGATCCGAAGTGAGTGAGTAGTACGGCTTTTGACAGGAACCTCTTACCTCCTGTCTCACACACCTCAGATAGACCGAGAGAAACAGAGAGGGATGGGATATGGAGGGAGATAACGAAACAGGGAGTGTAACACCCAGAGAGAGAGACTCTGAGGTGAGGAAAGAAAGACCTCTGGGAAAGGTGGCATGGAATAGAAAAAAGAGATTGAGAGTATTCAACAGGGGCTGTTATAAGGATGGAGAAAGAGCGAATTAAAGGAGAGGGAGGGGAAAGAGGCAGAGATAAGGAGGGAGGGAGGGAGCTTGGCACTGAGCTGGTTAGTGGAGGGTTTATTATTCTCAGTAGCCAATCAAACGTTGGCCCTCCTGAACAGAGAGAGAAGAAGAGCTGGCGAATCATCCTGGGGGCTTTCTCTCTCCCTTTCCCTCTCTCCCTCGCTCCCTCTCTCTTTCCCCCTCTGGCTCCCACCCTCCCTCTTTCCTTCCTGCGGTGTATGAGTGCTATCCATCTGTCAGCTGTCAGTGCCAGTGAGAGATATACAGATCTGTCACTTCTCGTCAGGCCGCGTTTTGGGAGGCCCTTTCGCAGCTGCCGCGCTGCAAATACTTTCCCGGTGGCAGCCAGGACCAGAGTGAAGCTATTAGAACACACGCATGAGGGCGCGCACCAACTCACCCGGGTACGACGAACGCACTCGGGTACGCACGCACGCACAGACACACACAAGCACACACACACACGCATACACACTGTGGATAAGGTGACAACATGGACAGGAAGTGCCAATAAAACCGTGTGTGTATTTTGGGCCCAGTGCAGATTGAAACTCTGTGTGCGTTTATGTTCTAGCGCCATGGCATCTCATCAAAGTCGGTGCTTTTTTTTTTTTTTGGGGGGGGGGTGGGGGGGGGGGCAGACGGGTATAGAAGGGGGGGGATGTCGGTGCGAAGGGGTGCCAGGGAGGGCGAAGCAGACGGGGACGGGTCTTCAGGCGCAATTAGACACATTGATTTGCAGGCCTTGGCTGACGAACTATGCTCACAGACTGAGTAGTGCACAAGTAGACTCCTATGGACAGACAAGAGAAAGGGGAGGTCTACACGTGTTCTGTACGTCTATCTGTATTGTCCATTTGTGTAATGGTTTATCTAGAGCTTGATGTTTGCCTGCTGGATTCTATGCGGTTTTGGTCATTGTTCAGTGGACGGGCTTTTCTGGGCGGAAGACACGACCCGCCATACGCCACCATCGTGTTCAGCCCTGTTTGGTACTCTGATACGGTGTCGATCCACACGTGCAGATTGGGAGAAAGAGAGCTAATGATGTCTCTATAAAGAGAGCTTATAAGAGAGAGACAGAGCAGTGTTTGAGATCGAGAGCGGAGATCGTAGGGAGAGAGAGATGAGTAGGAGAGAGAGAGAATGATAGGAAGTGGAAGAGAGAGAGAGAGGAGATACGGTAGGGGAGAGTAGATGTGCGTCGAGAGAGAGAGATGAGGTAGGGAAAGTATGAGAGAAGAAGAGATACGTGTGAGAGGAAAGAGAACGAGTAGGGAGAGGAGAGGAATTTGCTGAGAGTCTCTGGAGAGACCGATTCCATGTCACCAGTCGAGGACATTGTGTTATGTGACGTGTGAGCATGTTAACATTCCCCGCAATCCCAGGCACTCCGCAGGGGACAAGAAGGAGCAGGCATGCTGGAGGGATCTGTTTAGATGATCAAAACGTTGCAGGGACTTCACTACGCTGGCCTCGGTATTTCTAGCACTCAGAGAGGGGCAGGACACCAGATGTTTAGCTTTCACTTTACAAAACTACAACCTCTGTAGTCAATAGGCCTAGATTATAAAATGGTTATGCACTGCTTTCATGAATTTGGTGTATTATGTGTTGTTAATGACACGTGTTCCTTATTATGGTAAGCCGTTCACGATAACGTGTCCAATAGAAGTGTCACTTTTTTTGTGTGTCTCTTTCCAGTCTTAACTGCGTGTTTTCCTTACGTGTTGTCTTAGCACACATACAGTAACTGAGAAACATACACGCGTGCCTGCACAGACATACACACCCCTTCCTCCACTCTCCAAAGCGCATGGCAGCAATTCACGTGAGGCTGTGACTGCCAGTACTGCGGATGCTGTCCTGGAGCGAGCACTGGGTGTGATTACCCTGATGTATGCATACCGAGACACTTGACAATCTCTCAGCATTTACATATGCAGCCTCCGATCCGCACTA
>NW_019951450.1:0-3394 GCF_002910315.2 Salvelinus sp. IW2-2015 | reverse complement strand
CTACTTCGGATCTGAGGGGTGTGTGGCTGGTGATGTGGCGTGTGGGTGTGGTGTGTGTGTCTAGTACCTCAGAACTTACCAAGACAACTCCTCCTGCGATAAATCTTACCCATTCAAGAATGGCACCCCATCGTGTGTGTGTGTGTGTAGTTGTGTTGTGTGGTGTGTGTGTGTGTGTGTGTGTGTGTGGTGTGTGTGTGTCCTGTGTGTGTGTGTGGTGTGTGTGTGTGTGTGTGAATGTGTGTGTGTGTGTGTGTGTGTGTGTGTGGTTGTGTGTGTGTGTGTCTGATCTTTTCAGAAGTGGTGCGTTGGTGTGAGCTCTGCATAAGGCGAGTGGAGAAGAAGAGGAGAGGGAAAATGGCAGCTCTCGGCTCGTAAACGTTAAAACAAACAAACTTGAATCGATGCTGAGCCCTGGCTCCTCAAAAGCCGAGACGAAAAGTAGAGACAGAAGCACTCTCACTAGGGAGAGCGCGTTATCGCAGTAAACACACAAACACGAGCGTTTCAGAGAATCCTCTGGTTCAACTCTTTTGTCACACATACCACTTCACAACCAAGCATACTTCTGGGGAATGGGCGATGTTAGGCGCTGTTCAAAACTCAACAAAAAGCAGCACTTTGACTGATCGTTGTCCTTTTCAATAAAAATTCATCATACCGGACAAAACTCCGATTCAAAGCCGACGGCGTCTTTTTGTTTTCCGTTCGAACAACGATGAGGGAGACAATCATGTTCCGGATGAGAAGACGAAGGAAAACACGAGACAGCAGTCTAGGGGAGTTGTGTTGTGTGTCGATCCTCTTGGCTTTCTTCTTCACAGGGACAAGTTAGGCCTGGCTGATCGTCATTAGAGCTAAAAAAGACGCTCCCAACTTGACATGTTTATTTAATGGCTGCTGCTCGCGGGCACCGACAGCAAGCTGCTCCTATCTCTCACCCGATAACGTGTTGATCTACCGTGTGTTTACATTCCTTTGTGGCAGTGCGCGCGTGTGTGTGGTGTGTGTGTGTTCAAAAAGAAGTATGTTGCAGAGTTGTCTGAGATTGTGTAGTCTGATACCAAAAAAAACTATAAGATGCAATCAGTTTATGTTACTGGCAAAAATATTGCCAAACGGATTAAAGATACTTTGGTGAAAAACGAATGTATTACTTTTGGATTACTTTACATCAGAGAAGAATGTTGTTGCGAAAAATACATTAGACACCTTTCTATTTTGTTTCCACCTGAGTAGAGTCTGACTCAAATTGAGAGACCATTATGATAAACAACCAAACTGGCATTTGCAAATATCATTTTTGTCTTTGTCTAATGCTCTTAAAGGGAATAGTAATCAAAAGTAACGAAAATAATTAGATTTACGTTATGAGGTCGCGGTAATCTAAAAGTGACTGACTACAATTTAAACAGGTGTAACTCAGGTAACGTAATGGATTAACATTTAGAAAGTAACCCAACCCAATCCTGTGTATGTGTATAGAAGTGTCCGGGTACGGGTCTCTTGTGAGTGTGCACAGGTATCCATGGTGTGTGTACCACCCATGTCGCGTTCCTTGACTGTTATGCAATCATGCAATGAAATATTTCGCATGTGTAATTCCAATTGTCGCCACCTCAGTAATCTCTTTATTCATACCGGCCACTGAGCGCCCGCATAAATACTTATAATTAGGTTAGCATCACACAGCACAACCAATACCAAGATATTGCCAGTCATTCTGGACATGAGCAACCCACAGAGTTGTTGAGGTAAACTTCGGTAAGCGAGAGAAGAATTCACAATGACGAGAGAGATGCTTGAGAGAGAGAAGAGAGAGATGAGAGAGAGAGAGGAGAATGACGAAAGAAGAAAAGAGAAGAGAAGAGAGAGAGGAGAAGAGAGAGAGAGAGAGAAGAGAGAGAGAGAACAGAGACCAAGAGATGAGAGAGATAGAGACAACGAGCAGAAGAGGGAGTAGAGAGCATGAGCAGAAGAGAAGAGAGGAGAGAGAGAGAAGAGAGGAGAGATTGAGAGAGAGATGAGAGAGAGTGAGAGAGAGAGGAGAGATGAGTGAAGAGAAAGAGATGAGAGACGACAGAGAGAGAGAATGAGCAGCAGAGCAGAAGAGTGAGTGAGAGAGAGAACGAGCAGAAGAGAGCGAGCGAGAGAGAGAGAGAGAGAACGAGCAGAAGAGTGAGTGAGAGAACGATAGAAAAGAAGAGAACAGAAGAGTGAGAGACTGCAGGGCGGATTCACCGGCTCGTTTCCTTTCTTTGTTTGTTTGCGTGTGTAAACGCAGTTTTAATGAAATATTAATGTCTCCCATCCAGCATGCTTGGTAAAGGATCCACTGTCTTTGATTAATCCATCTGTAGCACCTGAGGTAGGTATTTAGTATGCTGCGCTGTCAGGAGAGAGGTGCCAGCAGAGAGCTCCATGTGTCGAGCTGTCACTAGCCTGACACACCTTTGCTTCTGCTGCAGTCTGGAAACTTGTCTCTCTGTCTCTTTCCCTCCCTCTCCTTCTCTCTCTCTCTCTCTCTCTCTCTCTATCTCCCTCCTCTGACACTAATTAAAATGATTCTAAAACCCATTCTATTCATTTTATTAGAAATACAAGTGACACAAATGTTGAAAGTGGTCGAAAAAAAGAGTGAATGAGAGAAAATGTTACGTATCGATACGTATCGATGTTTGTTTCGCTTTGACTACGGGAGCACGATTTGCAGGGACATAAGGTTGAAGATTTGGTGCATTTCAATGGAGCAATTTGAATTGGAAACAGATGCCATTGATCATACTATACATGTCTCTGCTCTACTGTAGGCTTTGATTGACTGCTGACATTGAGCTGAGGTCTTGTACCCCATGTAGGCCCACTGACAAATCAGATCCCCTGATCCAGTCCCTATCTCCCTATCCATGCTAATCCAACCTGACTACGACCTGGAAAATGATAGCGGGTGCTCGACGAACGTGTCTAGTTTGCGGTTGGGTTTTGAAGGCCTCACGTGGCTCGTGGCGAGAAGCGGCATTGACTTTGACACACATCAGGGTCCGTCTCGGCTCCGTAATGGCAGATCTGGCTCGTAGTGGGAAGGTGTCAATCAAGCGTCTTCTCATTACAAGGTAATGTATCCCACAGTGCTATTTGAGTGGTCAGCTGGACATCCACAATGCATCCTGTCAGAAAGACTAGTTAATTATAGCGTCTTGTTCTATGTTAGGCTTGGGCGTGTCAGAGGGAATAGAAACTCGTGATGTATAACGCTCATTTATAATAAGGAGATGCACATTTCAATCCTGTGACTCCGCCGCGAGGCAAGGAACAGACAACCCACAGGGAAATAGTGTGTGTGTGTGTGTGTGTGTGTGTGTGTGTGTGTGTGTGTGTGTGTGTGTGTGTGTGT
>NW_019951449.1:0-5845 GCF_002910315.2 Salvelinus sp. IW2-2015 | reverse complement strand
ATGGATTCCGACTCTCCCATTGGCAGTTGAATGGGGGATGCAACATCTGAATCGGAATGTCTCAGTTCTTCCACTGATGTCCATGAAGAGCTTAGGCTTGGAGCCACCGACTCCGATTTCACACTGTCAGAATCCAGAGTTTCCTCATGTGACCCCATCCTAGCTTCTGGTATGGCTCTAAATCTAAATCTCGCCTGTCTTCTGAAAGGGTCACTCTCAGGGGATCTCATGCTTCTCCCTACACTCTCCAAGTAGTTTCTCAGTATCTCTACATTTTTTATGATTTGAATCGCAGGCCCAAACTTAACACCTAAATCAGTCAAGTCCTGTTTCTCAATGCAAACCAGGCTAGCTCCTGACACATCCTGTTCATAAAGTTTTGTTGCGACCTCAGGGAGTTTGAGGCTACTAGTTAGCCACTCTTTCACATGCTCCTTTGTCCAGTCTTCGATTCTCTGTGGGAATTCTCTGAGGTCGCTGACTCTGTTCATGCCATGATGTTCTGTAAGCTGAGAACCCAAGAAATAAAAACGATCATCAACATATGCAGTTGTATTTATTTTTAAACCAATTAACAGTTACTGTACCTGCACATATAGTTGATATTTTTTTTATTTGCCAAATCACCAATGCCTATTGTTTATTATTATTGAAACTAAGAACAATCCACTGAATATACATTTACTATGAATACATATAGTTTCAGCTTAAAACTTGCAATCATACCATTGTTGCATGCACTCCACCAATGGACAGTTGTGTTGTGTCTGATGTCATCATCCTACAATAGGTGGAAATACATTAGGTGGAAATACATTCATTTGAAATTAAACAAATTGATGTTTTGGATCACCTCAAATGTGTTTTTTTATACATACATGCATGGTATTGTGTATTTTCATTTTGTAGATTTTTTTATGGTAATGAATTCCTACATGACACACTTTAGATACTTTAAAAATCATAAATTAATAAAGATTACCTTGAAGATGACTGGTCACTCTTCATTGACAGATAGCTGGGTGTAGGTGAGTCTGCTCCCTCCCTGCAAAAAAATTAATTGAGGTGTGTTTTTAATCAAGCCTATGCTCAGGATGTACAGTCGCTTTTACCGATCTGCAAGATATCTATTAGAAATCACATATTCAAAGTGTCTCCGAGTAGGAGTGCTGATCTAGGATCAAGTCCCCCTTGTCCAATCATTATTATCTAATTGATAATAGGCAGAATTTACCACACACCCAAACCAATTTAGTGAAGGTGCTGGAGTCAAAATTCTAAACTGGAGAAACAGGAAAAAGTCGCTGCACAATTCCAGTCAGATGCAAAAGTATTTATTTAATTGTGGCTGAGCTTTCGGTCAGTCAACCGTCATCAGACCATATGCAAAATAATATTCAAAACTGAGGCTAATCAAAACTGATGCTAATCAGTACTGATGCTAATTAAAAATGATGCTAATCAGTACTGATGCTAAACAAAACTGATGCTAATCAAAACTGATACTAATCAGTACTCCTACTCTGAGACTGTGAAAACGGGCCCAGACCTTTTTTCTTTTGTGCCGTGACCTCGTGGAAGTGGATTGCCTGACATATTGACACATTGCAACATCCTCATTGTGAAAATCCTAAATTACCTGCGATTGGGAATAAACTCTCTCTTGTAGTTTATAGGTGGATCCATTGAGCGGTCACTCCTCATTGACACACAGCTGGATGTAGGTGACTCTGCACCCTCCCTGTGAAAAATACAGTTAGTACCCTAACCCTATAACATAGCTTGTAAAGACAGCTGGAAATCAGGACCCATATTCACCCATATGCAGTCTCCTTATCCCTTGGTTTATGGAGATTTTAGCCTGGGGCTGTGCAAGTGTTCACACTTGCACATTCTAGCACCAGCCTTAGCCCAGGGCTAGCTGGTCTTGCTCCGGAGCAGGGTTAGGTCCAGCTTTGTAGGACTAGACCCAGAAACACGGTGCCAAAATAGCCATTGTGAAACGGGGTCAAGAATATAATATTTCACTGTCCAATCACAATAGCTGCATTTTCACTTAATTTGCATATTCTTGTGATGAGTTCTGCACGCTATTTTAATAAGTACATTTATACTATTTCATCCTTCCATCCGAGGACAAAAACCTGACAAAAAAACAAATACTTTCATTGGTGCGAAAACATTGGTTGCTATGGCTAACAAAAACGGTTGCTATGTAGGCAGGCTAACGTCTGCTCCCCACTGTCCCCAGGTATTTTAGCCCAGGATTAACAACTGTTAGTGTGAACACAGGAATAGCTAGCCCAGGGTCAGTCTTAGCCCAGGGCTAAGAACATTGCAGTGCGAAAAGGCCTAAAGTGTCTCGGAGTAGCAGTGTTGATCTAGGATCAGTTCCCCTCWYMACATATAATATTATTCATTATGATCTAAAAGGCAAAGCTGATCCTGTAGCAGCACTCCTACTCTGAGACTGTGAATCCAGGCCCAAACCTTTTGTCTCTTGTGCCATGTCCTCGGTGGAAGTCGATTGGCTGACCCATTGAGTGATCACTCTTCATTGACAGACAGCTAGGTGACTCTGCTCTCTCCTCCTGGGCCACCAAGCCCTGTTTACCAGGGCAGAGAAGACTTGACCCTGCAACTTCCTCATTATACTCCTGTGGGGCAGTGGGACTACTATGTAGCCAGTGGCGGACATGTTCATTCTTCCCACTCTCTGCACCCTCAGAAGATACAGTGTTGTCACTCATCCTGTCTCGACACCAGCATTCAGGTTCCTGACAAAGAAAACGAAGCGAGAGGGGTGAGAGGAAATATCCGAAAAACCGCTCTTTAGCAGTAACTTCTTTATTGAGGAAAAATGTATTTACTGTGACTGTGATATGTGGTTGTCTCACCTACCTGTCTTAATAAGATGAATGCACTAACTAACTGTAAGTCGCTCTACATAAGAGCATCTGCTAAATGACTAAAATGTAAAATGCTCTTTAGCCATGTATCAAAATCTCCCGCTAACTTCATTCCCTTTCTGAAACTCTCAGCATCGAAACAAGCGGAAGCAATGTACCGGACTTCTTGTCTAAATCATAGAGAAACAGGTCTAGTAAACGCACATTCCCATACGACCACAACAAACTAATACCTCTCCTCTGTATATAAACCACTTGGGATACTCTTGTAGAAAATGTATTGTTTCCCAAACGTGGTAGTTATGTTGTTTGTATAAAAGGTGTATCATATTGTGTCACCTTCAATAGGCAGACTGTGCCATTCCCATACAGTAGAAAGCTACAGTTTCTACAATAGCCAAAGTGGATGAAAGTAATCTGGTTACTCTCTCCTATGGTCCAGGGATACAAGATCAGACACCTCCCCTCGATGACTCAGCAGTGGTTGCACATGCAGTACATTTCATTTGACAGTCATTCCAACCCGGAACTTCAGCTTCTCATATGAACTTGTGATTTGAATAGTGTTATGGTTATTTGACAACGGCTTACTTCCCAAACATTACTATGAAAAGAAAACAAACCTATTCATTGCCTATCCCTTCATCAAACATGGCGTAGACTGAATGAAAGCTTGTCTTTCTGCATTCCAGAGACACATTATATACCAGGAAGTGTACTGTAACTGTGTACTGTAGACTTGCTACGTCAAATAAGATTTTCCCTCAGGAGGCGCGATCTTTGATTTCAGGATACGCGTATTTGATCTATAAATAACTTGTCGGACTTTCTGTCACCCACGGATTATGTCTTGAATATTTATTACATTCAGAATCTGCAGTTCATTGCTTATGAGAAATATTCAGGTACGATATATTATATATGCTTATACAACTAGCTCAAGTATACATTGCTAATTATGGCTTCACTTCAGTTTTGTAATTCGGAATCTAAGACTTCAATTTACAGCAATATATTTGTGAGTTTAGAAAACGCCATTTGATGTCTAAGACAATAACGCATAAATATAGTCCAATAGAGCACGGCCACTCTCATCCCTTTAACACACCTCAAGAAATTCCTCCAACGTGATTTACTCGCATCATCTGCTCAGCTTTTGGAAAGGTTGTGCTCTGCTAGCATTTTTACTCGTCGGTCATCATGGGTCACACAGCAGGATCAATTGATTACGTGAGTCACAGTAATCGCGAGTTCATGCCTGCTACTGCAGGATATATACGGCTTTATCACACATCCATATGACTTGCAAGAAATACAGTACTAAAACCTCTGTATTATCTGGCGTCTATTCTCATTCTTGGCTGTGTCCTTCTTCCTGAGACAAAGACCTAGTACCTTTGGTTCTCAAAAACCCTTTCTCAAATATTGTGAAGAAATTGCGTAAGGTTTTAGTCCTCAATAGTTATACTCCAGCAAATGATCGAACGCAACCACTTGTATTCTATGGTACAGCAATGAAAATCGAGACAATGTTTAATCTTATTCCTTGCTCTACCCCATCCTATGCTATGCCTCCCGATCACGAGCTCCCAGTCATTTTCAGATCGTCCAAACTGCAACCAACCAGCCAAGGGTGGAGAAAGCCTCTGATTACTACAACTATGGCTCCACGTCGTTCACCAGACTGTAGCAAACCTGCTACCAATCAGCCGCCTGAACAACACCTTCATTTCTCCCTGAGGCAAGACTGAACTCATTGCACCGTAAATATAGGAAATAAGACAACACAACACTAGTATTTCACAAATTATACTGTAAAAAAAGAAGAAAGCTCTTAACTGAGAGTGAGATCCAAAAGCTATATGGTAAGTTTAACCATTGTGAGTCTTGCTCAGAGTCGTGCTCTCACCTTGAAGATGAGAGGTCGTGTCGCTCTGTTAATTGGTTCCTCGATGTCAAAATCGTTAATCACGGTATTCTCTGATCTTACTTACTCTAGACCTAGCCAATGGATATCGGTCTCTATATAACAGCATGAAGCAAGAAGTACACCAATGAAAACGAGTAGGCGCACAGAGAATTTCCTATTCACCCCGAACAATGTGACAAAAAAAAGGGAGTGGTTCGGTGTGAGAAACAGCACAAATTTCAGACAGAGTGACTTGAGCCATATCGCATATGGCGAGCTCTATTCACAGAAAATTTACAGAAAAACGAAAACTATGAGAAAAATCTATCTGAGGTGAAATTATAAGAAAAGGTACCCGATGACAAAATATGATTTATATCATGACAAACCATTATATGCAAACACAATGATTAGAAAAACAAGAAATGGAGATGACACACCACCAAAATAAACTGTCCTTATATGACTCACGGACCTCATAATCAGGATAAAATAAAGAAAGAAAAAGGTTTGAGCGAGAGCTTCTTCCCATGCAATGAGGGTGTCGGTAAAGCTAAATGCAGTAGAACTATATCGGCTTGTTCATAAATCCTCTATCTAATACATATCAAACGTTCTCCATCTAACGTTCATTCGCATCACACTGTCCTTCCTTGCTTTAGTGTTTCTTATCAGTAATAATTCCAGAGGTCTGGGGGCATAATAACTAAAGGGCTGCGTCTCCATACCGCTAGCGGTACTAGGGCTTTGATAGTTAAAAGGCCAGAGGACCTTGCAGGGAATTTACGCCCCGGTACAATATCTTATAAAAGCACTGTGCTGACATCTTATTGAGGTGCACAATCCGTGGATTGATTTTAAAAACCATAGAAGAATGTTTTACCAAATTCATGCTTAAAACCTCACCAGGGAGCCAGTGCAAGTAACTAAAACCGTGCTAATGTGGGCTCCTCCCGTCTGTCTTGGTCAGAAGTAGATCCCCTTGTGACATATCCTTATGACATGACCAGTTGGCTTGTATGTCTCT
>NW_019951448.1:0-5847 GCF_002910315.2 Salvelinus sp. IW2-2015 | reverse complement strand
CAGCAGATTAAAGATGAACAGAACTGCTACTGGTTCCCCCCGCTGCCCACTCTCTCTCTCTCTCCCTCTCCCTCTTCCCATCACTCCACCTCTTTCCCCTTTTTTCTCACCTGCCTCCCCCCCACCCTCCCAGCCACCCTACCCCCGCCTCTCTCTCTCTCTCTCTCTTTCTCCCTTCTCTCTCTCTTTCTCCCTCTCCCTCTCCCCGCCCTCATCTCTCTCTCTCTCTCCTTCTCCCTCCCCTCTCCCTCTCCCCTCCCCTCCTCCCCTTCTCTCTCTTCCCTCTCTCTCTCTCTCCCTCTCCCGTCTCCTCCCCCTCTCCCGGCGCCTCTCTCTCTCTCCCTCTCTCTCTCTCTCCTCCCTCTCTTTCCGCCTCTCTCCTCTCTTCCCTCTCTCTCTCTCTCCCCTCTCCCTCTCCCTCTCTCTCCCTCTCCCTCTCCCTCTCCTCTCCCTCTCCCTCTCCCCTCTCCCCCCCCCCTCTCTCTCTCTCTCTCTCCTATATATATATAATATATATATATTATACTATAATATTATCTTTCTCTCTCTTACCCTCTGTCTGTTTATTCTCGTTTACTTGCAGGGGTTTGCTCAGTGGAATCGAAACTGGTCAGCAGCCTCAGGCCAGGCCGTTCTGCAGTCCACATGTTAATGACATGCCGACAGCGGTAGACGCATCTGATGCGCCCGCGGCGCGATACTGTCAACTGCATTCTGCATCTGTTGTGTGTGTCTCCTGAGGTCAATGAATTGGAGGCATTGCGAAGAATTAATGTTACAGTATGTCCAGCCATTAGCCTAACAGAATGGTCCTGATATTTAGTGGCAGTATTCCTAGCGCTCGAAAATACCAAATGTATCTCACTTATTTATTTTACCTTTATTTAACTAGGCAGTCAGTTAAAGAACAAATATTATTTTCAATGACGGCCTAGGAACAGTGGGTTAACTGCCTTGTTCAGGGGCAGAACGACAGATTTTTACATTGTCAGCTCGGGGATTCGATCTTGCAACCTTTCGGTTACTAGTCCAACACTAACCACTAGGCTACCTGCCGCCCCACTTATATTCTAATCCCCAATTCCATTTCCTGTGGAGAATCCACATCATGTTAAGATTTTAGGGTTATTTTACCAGTCGTGTGTTTGTGCCAGATGTACTGTCATACCATGCTGTGCTGTATTGCATTATGGGATTTTCTTGGCCCGACCTCAACTCTGTACCATGTTCACTCCCTATTTCTTCCTCTCCTGTTTTTGTCTAATTCACTTTCACCCTGCCAGAGTCAGCAACACAGCCAAACACAGCTAAGCATTTATTAATTAGCGGCTCAGTTGTCTTTTAATTAAACATGTATCTTATTAGGCGGCTCACCCGATCCACCATCCCCACTTCCCTCTCTTTCCCAAGCAGGAAGCCTTTTGTAAGGACCGCTGCTCATGTGGGACCTTTAAACTTCCACCTGCACATTATGACTGTAATAAAGCTGTTATCAGCTCATGAAAATACCACCGCAAACAGGTGACTGCCACTTGTCATAAGTCAGCAGCAGAGATTAGTCTAGCGTCATGTCTTCTCACCGTCGACGCCACAGCCAGACTGTTACGGGCTGCTCCCCTCCCTTGCTCCATGCGAACCAAGCGTCAGCCTGCAAATTGTACAGCTCTCCAAAATCATTATTGGCAATTAGCGTTCGTCAGGGAAGACAGCAGCTGGTTGTAATTACAGGTAGCCCCTCATTACTTCTCAGTGTAGAGAGGAGAGGAGTGGAAAGGGGGGAAAAACACAGCTCTGGAGCCAGTGTTTATATTTATATATATATTTATTTACCTGGAATATTGAGACACAAATGTCCGCTTTGGTGTAGCCGCCATTTGCAGGTGTTGATAGGAAGGAGGAGATAGATGAAGCTCACTGTAAACATCTGACATCAGAAACGTTATGGTTGTACTGTAGTTGTGTAGCTGCAGGTTGTTTGTGGGCTTTGCACTATGGCTGCTCTTGGTGCTCATACTATAAACTGCAGAGTTCTCCAACTGGCGGCCCACGGGCTGAATTTGGCCCACTGGTGGTTTTATTTGACCCCCAAAGATTTCTGAGCAAAAAAAAAACACAAGGAAATCAGCTCC
This sequence comes from Salvelinus sp. IW2-2015, assembly GCF_002910315.2. NCBI lineage: Eukaryota > Metazoa > Chordata > Actinopteri > Salmoniformes > Salmonidae > Salvelinus > Salvelinus sp. IW2-2015. Next base: position 3,718 of record NW_019951448.1, on the reverse strand, counting down.
AAGTGATTTTTATTTGAGAATTCTGTTCCCAAGTATTCCTACGCATAATATAGACAAGGCGTGATCGTATACAAATGTAAGGAAGGTTGGAAAAACTATGAAATAACACATATGGAATCATGTAGTAACTATATTTTATATTCGAGATTCTTCAAAGTAGCCACCCTTTGCCTTGATGACAGCTTTAAACACTCTTGGCATCCTCTCAACCAGCTTCACCTGGAATGCTTTTCCAACAGTCTTGAAGGAGTTCCCACATATACTGAGCACTTGCTGACTGCTTTTCCTTCACTCTGCGGTCAAACTCATCCCAAACCATCTCAATTGGATTGAGGTCGGATTGAGGTCGGGTGATTGTGGAGGCCAGGTCATCTGATGCAACACTCCATCACTCATTCGTATAATGGCTTCTAAGTTTCCTTGGTTAGCAAATAGCCCTCTGAAGCTGTGAGAACTCAACTGACTTGGTTCTTGAGGTTGATGTGACCTGACATATTGTGGTACACTGATAACCTGCCCTAATATGGAAGGAATGACCTTTTCCAAAGTGGTACGGTACTGAACTTTATTAAAATTATCACATTCACCCCCCTTGCCAGCAAAGACATTCCTACCTAATCATCACTCCAAAGCTTTCCCTGGAATTGGTAATGCAGTGATGTGTTTTTAGTGCACGCCTCAAGGTAGTTCGGCTCATTAAATTTGTCCGTAAACCTCTAATACTGTCCATCAACTTCAACTGTTTCCATCAAAGGACCTCCTTTCAAGATTTACTCTCCTCCTTTCAACCTTGTTCAAGATTTTCTGTTATGTTTTATAGTTTTACGAGGACCTTTCGGATGTACCCAGGCCAAAACTGTCCACCTGACAGAATTGAACCCTCAGTTTATTTGAATCTCATAAAATTGAAATACATATCATTCTTTTCATATTTTCTGGGCTGCGTATCAAATACATGTGATTTCTTTAAACCGCCTTGTACCATGCTGGGCAAAGATTGATGTTCATTTGAATTTCACAATAGCCAAACCCTTACACAATGCTGTCCCATCAAGGTGTGTATCATTTGATAACTATATAAGGCAATACATGTCTTTCTGAGTCTGAAACCATGAGGTAAACACACTTCTATGAATAGACTGGTCTCCTATGAATAGTTAATTAATACCATCTGAATGCATGATATGTTTGAGCAGTTGGGGGTTTGAAAAACCCACAGAGCAAGCGTGGCTTAGGGCAACAACAGAGCCAATTAACCTAGGGCAAATGAACTGTGGAGCGAGTCCACCGGTTGCCACAGCCTCCTAATGTGCACCGTGACTTCCGCCCCACTCTTACACTCTTACCTCACATGGAGGAATGAAGGCAGCAAGTCAACGCCCTGAGTCAGGGTGTAGGTTTCAACATGGAGGTCGGGTCGCTAACATGCTAGCTAGCATGGCCCCCCTGTAAGAGCTTTACAGAGGGCAATGCTAACACCAGCCACGCATTAGCCTCTTAACCTCTCTCAGCCTTGAGCTAGTGGGTTATGTCTGGTGGTTTTCAGAGGAAAATGTTTTTGTCTGAGGGTAAAGTCAAGGAGGTGCTCAGAAATGTATGATCTGGACTGGAAACTGAGGTAAAAATGAATGTATTGTAGTTTTGAGCATATTTATGAAATGGAACATGCACTGGTTATCATGAACATTCACAACTCATGGTTATGTTGTCTGATCAGTATACTAGTCAATTGTTTTTAAGACATCACCACTAGTTTGTCATTCAGACTCTAGTCCACCAATCGTGGACCTTGACTGACGGTCTCCTAGAGAGGTGGTCATGTTCTTCTGGGTCAGACTGGGTCACCATGACATCTCTATGGCTGACTGACCCTCTCTGAGTTAGATTAATGATGGCTGGAGCCTCAATGCTAAAGTCAGGGTGGAAGACTGTTGGGTCAAATTTACTACCAGTTATCTTTCGAATAAGTCCTTTTAAAAAGTTGGATTTATTGCTATTTTCTATGACATGACATTTGAATGGTGTGCATGCATTTCTTTAGCCTTGTAACAAATACTTTCCCCATTTGTTATGGACTGCCTTTAGAAATGTGTACTTACAAAGCTTTATCTTTCTGGGGGACTTTCCTGGTAAAATAAAATGTTTACAGGCCCCAGTAAACCTCCTTTGCACTGGTCTTTGTAATGGCAAATCTGTCTCCCAACAAAGCCTTTTTCTAAGTGTCTCCAGACTAGAATAGGCCTACCAGCATCCTGGCACTGAAATAGTTTGCATTTGCATCGGATTTCTCGTTTCCACTGTAGTCTATCCAAAGCAAATACAAAGGACAACTGTCACATTAAAATGGGAGCTGAAATTACTGGAAGATTTTTGATTAATCTTGTCTGGCTTGTGCTGGTCCTCCTTTTTATTTCTTGCCATGAAAAGTTGGAAGTGAATAAGAACCCGGAGCTTTAGAGAAAAGATCAAGTGTGTAACGATTGAACAGATGGAAATCTGACTAAATGAGACAGCCAATGCATGGATACTAATGCACTACGAGCTGTAAGTTGTTGAATACAGTACTTTTACATCGGTTTGTTTTTAATCCAAGTAGGATTTTTCGAGCACTAATTCTCTGTAGAGAAGAGTAAAGATGTGTGTTATAGAAATCCAAGTTGTCTGGACTTAGTTGTCAAATGATACAGTATCTCTGGGAAATGACCATTTGATATTATAATCTATACAAGCTTTGGGAGCCTAAATCCTCCTTTGTTTTGGCAGTATCTCATACTCATGCAGTGTAATATCATATTTTTTTATAATTCCTCACTTCTAAACCGCTTGCTTCACAAATACTATAAATCTTAGATGAAGATTAGAAACGAATCAGCTCTAAACATTAGTTAAGTGTCACAGTCCTCAAGAGCTATTTTCTTTCATTTGATTCATGCTTTCTGCTGGCAGTAGTGTAGATGCCCCTTCATCCTTTGAGTAATGACTGTCAGTATCATACATCATGTCAGTATCTCATTCTGGCAGACACAGTTGTCAGAGATGGAGTCAGAAATAACAGAGAGAAGCTGCCCCAGACTTCTAACTTATTGCTTTCAGTCCTCTCGGACGTGTGTGTGTGTATGTGTGTGTCCGTATTCTATCCAATCTGTTGCATTGCAGTGAAATATGGACAGCATCATGTAACCAATAAATGCAGGTATTACTGGTTCAAACAGACCTGGATGTGGTTCTGCCATGGTAACTGTAGGGAGAGAAGAGTGAAGGCCTCAGATTGATAGGCACCTGCACACTCCATGTATTTGAAAGGATGAAGTATGTCCATGAAAGGAATGTTCCATTTACTTTTGAAGCATTTTGTCCTTTTCTTCTAGTGCTGCAGACAGTACTGCAGTGCTGCATTTTAAAATGTTGAGTCGGATTTCATTTACCAGGTCTTTCATCTGTTTTAACTCAGTGAGGCGAGGTGTGCGCTGCTCACACTGCGTGTGTGTGTGTGTGTGTGTGTGTGTGTGTGTGTGTGTGTGTGTGTGTGCGTGCGTGCGTGCGTGCGTGCGTGCGTGCGTGCGTGCGTGCGTGCGTGCGTGTGAGAGCGTGCGGCACCCTACCAAGGACTATTATGTGGAGACAGCAGGTATAATATCTGCAAACCTTTGCTGCTGTGCTGGATAAGTAATAGTTTCAAGACGTCACTTTTATCTGTAGACACACTCCTGCAGCTGGG
>NW_019951447.1:5404-11252 GCF_002910315.2 Salvelinus sp. IW2-2015 | reverse complement strand
CCGAGTGGGGAAGAGAGCAAGCGTCAGAGAGAGAGAAAGAGAGAGTAGAGTTAAGAACAAGAGGGCGGGAAGAGTGATTATGAGAAGAGCAATGAGGGAGGAGCGGAGAAGAAGGAGAAGAAAGTGAGAGAGATGAGAAAATCTGAAATTGAATAGAGCTGAGTAGGGTGGGTAGAGAAGCGCGAGAGAGAGGAGGTTAAGGCCTGTTCATAGACTTTTGCCCACTCTTTTCACTTTTTTTGCACCCCCCCAAATCAGAAATGCTGCACACAGACCTGCCCCTGCATCTGTGAAATTTTAACAGTATAGCAAGCAGCTTTTATGCAGTGTTCTTGCATCAGCACTTATATATATGACAATGTGACTATTCGTAAACATATCAATCCTTTTGGCAATAATATAGTTCGAGCATACCGCTAAAGGCTCTCCCTTACCATTGATGTGTGTTTAAATTTAAATCATCTCTCTTATTCAACCTGTCAGTGATCAAAAAGAGCGTGATGTATTGTTCTTAACACCTGACTGAAACAGCTCCTGGTCTTCGCTCCAGACCACACATGCGTCATTCTAACACTTCTACTTTGATGAATTCCCTCTTCAAAGTGTCTGGATACTTCAGTTATCCCAATTATCCCATCGTGTCTGATACCAGGCATATTTATCTGTCTCTCTCTAGCTCTTCCATACAGGTTCTCACTCTTGCCTGTCGAATAGGATTGCCTGTATTTCAGTACTCGTAATTTTCACAAGTCTCACCTTCCAAAGGAGTGATCTGACGGCTTTTTCTTGTGTGCTGTTGTTTACAGGGCAGAATGCTTCAGTTAATCCTACTCGTGCACTCTCAAGGTGCTGCTAGTTATGGCCTTTTAGTCTAATTTGTTTGAGGTTCATGATGCTCATGCGGAGATCGTTCATTCATCATGTCACCGAGCTCTGACCTTCTTGCGTGAAGCATTATCGACAAGCGGGTCACTGAGGACTGTTGTATTCAGTCTTTCACTACAGTGAAGAAACACTTAAGCAAGTTCATGCATTTCACTTGTATAGCAGGACATTCCTTACTGTTCAGTTCTTCCACATGGCTTCTTCTCTCCTTTTATTATCCTACTCCCAGAGCTGTAGAGTCAGTAAGTGTGCGGTCTGTTGAGCATGATAGTACTATGTCAGTATAAATCATTGTGCCTGAGGAGCTGAGGAGTGCCTTGCATTACTTCCCCTTGTGAGGGGAGGCCCAGGAGCTGCACATCTGGGAATAGCCACCTGTCTGTGTGTGTGTGGGTGTTGTTTCTGTGTGTGTGTGTGTGCGCATGATGTGTGCAATTTTGTGTGTGTTGTGTTGTATGTGCGCTTGTAGCATTGGTGTGTGCTGTGCTGGTTCGGTATGTGATCGTGTGTGGCTTTGTGTGTGTGTGTGTGTTGTGGTGTGTGTGTGTGTGAATGCGTGTTCGATTTATTGCTCATCCTCTGTCAAACGCCCAGGCTGACCATAGTATGTGCTGTAGTTTATAAGTTTGTTTGGTTCAGGGTATCTGAGTGGCGTTAAGGTAAGACTGTTTTTGTCAGGGTGCACTCTTGAGGTGGCTTTGCTGTCATTAAGTTATTCGTTGTGATGTCAGCTTCACCGTTGTGGTTTGCTTTTCGTTATTTAGTCGAATGTCATAAGTTCGTCAGTTTCTCTTTTTAAAATAAATAAATCTAACGGAATGAACCACTTACCATGCTGCAATAATATGGTTATCCTCTTACCTGATCTTCATCAACTATCTCCTGAGATAAAAGAAAGGACGACGAGCATGTACGATATTCTACCCCCAGACAATTAGGACCAAGCAGTTCTTTTATGGTTTAACGGCAAAAGCGGCTTAAAGTCAGTGCAGCAGCAGATTCGCAAATGGGATCTCCTCTATAGGAACCATGAGGAGATCATTCTGACGAAGTTTACCTGTTGGCATACAGGCTGGGGAGCATATGTAATTGTCGCGCCCCAAACTGAGCTGGAGGCACGAAAGCGGAGACGTGGTATAGAGCTGCACGTAAGCGCGGCTGGAACCAGAGAGGCACCCAAAAATGTCTTGGGGGGCACACGGGTGTGGGGCTAAGCCAAGGGAGGAGACCTGAGCCAACTCCCGTGGTTACCGTGAGAGAAGGGACCGGGCAGGCACTGTGTTATGCCGTGAGGCGCACTGAGTCCCCGTTGAGCAGGCAGTAGCCCGTGCGTACAGCAGCGCCTCGTACCGGGCTTAGATGGTATCGAGGCCAGGCCAATGAAGGCCGGCTCAGAAGCATCTGGTCCCCGAGGCTCTCCTTCGGCCGGTATTGCATAACCATGGCACACAGCCCTACGCATGCGCGCGTCCCCGGTTCGCCACACAGCCCAGTCGGGCCTATTTCGCAGCCTCGCCGCCACTCTTGGCTACGGGGAGCATTCAGCCAGGTAGGTTGGGCAGGTTCGGTCTCAAACGCTGCGAGTTGCGCTCCATTGTCCGGTCTTCCTATTTCAGTTCACACCCTCCCACTTGCATCCTAGTCACTCCGGTGGCAGCCCCCGCACCAGGTGTCTCTCTGTCTTCCTCACTACAGGTGCTCCCGTCTGTCCAGCGCCGCTGAGTACCTGCCCGTCTGTCCGGACTGCGGTTGGGGGCCGTTCTGAGCGCCCGTCCATGAAATATTCGCGAGCACACAGCTAGGAAAAAAACAACGGCCGTTGTCCAGCGCCATCTGAGCCGCCTGTCTGCCAGCCCGTGCGAGGCCGCCCGTACTGTTCCAGGCGCCGGTCCTGTGTATCCAACCGCGCCCCGTCTGTGTCCTACATAGCCTCTCGCCTGAGTCCGCTCCGTCTGTTCCTGTATGCCGCAGAGACCGCCGAGTCTGTCCTGAGCCGCCAGAGCCGCCCGTCTGTTGCAGGATGTCCGACTCAAGAGACCGACTATTCCGCTGTCAGGAGCCGCCAGAAGCCGCCCGTCTGTCAGGAGTGCCTGCCCGCGTACTGGCAGGCAGCCGCCAGTAGATCATGACCAGCCCGATTGTGTTCGAGGAACACCTAAAGGAGTTTTAGCCGCCAGCCAGACCGCCCGTGTCAGTTACCGCAGGCTCGCCTAGAACCGGCCGTTCATGTCAGAGAGACCGCACAGAGCCCGACACCGATCATTCAGTGATGGCCCCATTGTGAAAGCCTCTACGCCGTCATTGCAGCAGTCCCGTACTATTAAAGAAACCAGACACCTGTCAGTCTATGGAGCCGTCAGAGTCCAGCTTCTAGATCAAACATTTTTTCAGCCCTTTGTGTTGCAGGCTGCCCTTCGGTCCGGAGGCTGCCCTTATCAAGTCCAGACGCTATGCTCCTTGCAGGCCCGGAAGCTTCCCTTTTCAGTCACGAAGCTGCCGTGTGTTCTAATCATGAGCTAGACCCTTCATCCGTGATGCTCCCCCGTTGACAAAGTCACGTGAGCAGCTGCCCCCCTCCGTCCTGAGCCTTGCCCATCTCAGTCCGAAGGCTGCCTTTATCAGCTCCGGAGCTGCCCTAATCTCACTCCGGAGCTGTGCCCCGTTCCGTCCTGAGCTTCTGTTCACCCTCAGTCCAGAGGCGCTTCCTCAGTGCAGTGGGCCCTTAGTAGGTTGCCAGTCCAGGTTTGCGGCGGGTACGCCACTCGCGCAGCTTTTCCTAATGAGCAACTGTGCACAGACAGGCTTAAGGCTACTATACAGTGGGATATGGGGTCCACGAATGTCCTATACTGTCTGCGCTGTCCTGATAGCTGTGGCTTTGATGGACCACGTCGACGCGCCAGACCGCCCACTGCGCATAGATTGCACCAAAACCCAGGGACCCTTCCCATTAGGTTTAGGGTTGGCCGAGTCCGCACGCTTGTATTGAATGTGGGAAAAAAAAGTAGTAAAGTTGCCACGCCAACCAAGACCCAGATAGTTTGCTTTCGTTATAGGGTATCATGATGTTTTGATTCTTCTGTGTCAGTGCTGTGATCGAGTGGGTCATGATCTAGTATTATTATAGTCTAGTTTGTCTGTTTTCTTTGTTTGGCCTTGATATGGTTCTCAATTCAGAGGCAGGTGTAGTCGTTGTCTCTGATGAACACGATAACTACATATTGAAGGGTAGCGACCATTATTTTGTCTTATTGTGGTTGTGGTGATTGTCTAGCTGGTGTAGTGTTTTGTGTTCAGCACTATTATTCGAATAGCTTCACGTTCGTGTTTTATTCTTTTGGATTGAGTTGTTCAGTTTCTCTTCTTTAAATAAATATCAAGATGAACACTTACCATGCTGCAATTATGATACTCCTGAATGCCATAAATACAGGTCCGAAATACACACACTGTACAGCATCTCAGACACATTCCACTTTTCATAATATGTGTTTCATTATGGTAACAATATTGTCTGTGCAGGCGGATGCTGCGGTATACTATAGTCAACTAGCAATTACACAGAAGGACCAAGACCAGGTGCAGAGGATCATCATGTGTGTGTGTGTGAAGATGCTGTGACACACAAATTATCTGGTTATAACCGTGGTAATCCGATTCGATTTGACGTAACTCTGATGCAGACCGTCATGAAAAAAATATAAATAACCGTGTCGATTAAACCGTGTCTTTATGGACAAGTGACTTGAGATGGATCACGACCCCAGCATTCTCGCGTTTGAGTTCGTTACGCGAGTAGAATCAGTGGAACTTCGTTATACCACATCGTGATAAACTTCTGTTTGATTCCCTGAGCCGAACCTCTCGCTCTTCTCTCTCTGTCTCTCTCTCCCTCCCCCTTCTCGCACTTATCTCTCTCTCTCTCTCCTCTCCCCCTCTATCTCTCTCACCCCTCTTTCTTTCTGTTTTACGCTCTCTCTCTCTGTGCATACAAAAAAGTGCCAACTCCCCTAAAGTTACCAAACTTTTCTATCTTTCTCCATTTCTCTTTGAATGCTGCAGAATGGCAGGCAGCCACAGTGGCAAATCAACATGTTTCCCTGGGAGAGAAGCTGTCTGCTACGCCTCCTGTCTTAGTGCCTCAAAAGTCAAACACTTTTCAGTAAATATTGTATACCTCATATTCTGAATTCACTTCACACAGTTGATCTGAAAACATTTTCCATTGACCTGAAAACAACATGAGTGAGAGGGGACAGGCTGGGCAGGGAGGTGAATAGGGGAAGGGGGGTGGACTTTACCAGACTCAGAGGCATACTTTTTTTTACATTTGACATTTGAGTCATTTAGCAGACACTCTTATCCAGAGTGACTTACAGTAGTGAGTGCATACATTTTCATACTGGTCCCCCGTGGGAATCAAACCTACAACCCTGGAGTTGCAAGCGTCGTGCTCTACCAACTGAGCCACGCGCGATGCACATCCATACACACACCATAATCAATGCCATACACACAGTTATGTATGGTTTCTAGTGGTCCCACAACTGATCCATGTGATTAGATCCCTACCTGGTACATGTAGGTGTTAAAGTGGATCCCATTCTGAAGATGGATCTTCACTGTCGGATTCATGACGGAATATCATATCAGATCCCAAACCAGACCAACCAATCCCAGAGACAGAGAGAGCTTGCGTCTCATGTGCCCCTAAATCCCTGCTGTGTGACAGTGAGCCTGGCTGGAATAAAAGAGGTTCCTCTACTGGTCTGTCTACTCTGCTGGGACAAACGACAGAGCTACACCACTGTACTATGCTGCTACAACTACAGCCTACAGCATGGGCTAAAGCAGAGAGAGGGAGGGAGGGGCAGGAGTAGAGGGAGAGCTAGAAGGGGAGACAGAATGAGGGAGGAGAGAGGGAGAGATGGGGGGTGCATGGTTGAGGCAGGGCTGCACTAAA
>NW_019951447.1:0-4936 GCF_002910315.2 Salvelinus sp. IW2-2015 | reverse complement strand
GGAATGTTTACTTGCTTTCATTGCATTACTGGGAAGCTTAGCAGCAGTAGATGTGCTCATGTTCTTTATGTTTGTGAGCAGCTGACCTGCAACCCCAGCGACGAAGATAGATCAGACTCCAGGAGGCGAAACTATTCGTTGTTTGTATCCTCTCCGGGCCTTCGTTTGGGGTGTAGACTACTTTGCGGGAGGTCCCTGTATTCGGCTTCCACTGCTCGTGACATGGCGACCATACGTTAATTGTCTTGCTCCTCTTGCTGTGCTCTTCAACTCCGCTATCAGATGGGGGAGCTCCAGACACACCGGCCAGTTGAATAACGACAAGGCGGAGATGCATCAACAAGCGCAAATGCCGTCCAGCCACCGGCGTGGAAAATGTAAACATTTTCCCCAGTTTCTTAACGTAGGCTGGCGACTTGCGTGATCAATGAAGCCACCTCAAGCCTATAATCCTTGGCAAGTAAACAATTGCCGCATTGGAACACCGAGTGATCCGGTTTGTCCTGAAACAGTGCGTAATAGATATAGCTCTACAGTGCTGGAACAGTTCATTTATTTCTCCAGACAAAGAGGGCTCCATTGCAAAACCAATCTGGTACCAACTTCGTTAGCTTGATGGCTTAGCAGTTTAGCGTCTCTGTCGTAGCAGGCTTAAGGTCTGTTAAATGCGATTCCGGGACAAGAAAATGCGGTCTTGCTGTTAAAAGCTAACGCGCATCGCGGAATCCACGCAAAAACAAGTTATGTATTCGTATTTCATGAAATGTCGGTTAAGTTTCAATCAATAATAACAACCAAGTGTTTTAATAGCATAAAATGTTCAGCTGCGCACTCTGATGACGTGTGACGACATGATGTGCTGCAGGAGGATAACATCAATACAATAACTGGATATTGGCGGGAACTGGAACACTCTGTCGTAGCGTGCCAATCCAGAGCATCCCAAACATGCTCAATGGGTGACATGTCTGGTGATTATGCAGGCCATGGAAAGAACAGGGACATTTTCAGCTTCCAGGAATTGTGTGCAGATCCAGTTTGCATACACTCAATTAGTATTTGGTAGCATTGCCTTTACATTTTTTTTAAATTGGGTCAAATATTTTGGGTAGCCTTCCACAACTTCACAATAAGTTGAATAAGGTGAATGTTGCCTATTCCTCTGACAGAGCTGGTGTAACAGAGTCAGGTTTGTAGGCCTCCTTGCTCGCACACGCCTTTTCAGTTCTCTACAAATGTTCTATATAGGTTGAGGTCAGGGCTTTGTGATGGCCACTCCAATACCTTGACTTTGTTGTCCTTAAGCCATTTTGCCACAACTTTGGAGTATGCTGGGGGTCATTGTCCATTTGGAAGACCCATTTGTGACCAAGCTTTAACTTCCTGACTGTGCTTGAGATGTTGCTTCAATATATCCACATATTTTTTCCTCCCTCATGATGTCATCTATTTTGTGAAGAGCACCAGTCCCTCCTGCAGCAAAGCACCCCCAAACATGATGCTGCCACCCCGTGCTTCACGGTTGGGATGGTGTTCTTCGGCTTGCAAGCATCCCCCTTTTGCCTCCAAACTAACGATGGTCATTATGGCAAACAGTTCTTTTGTGTTTCATCAGACCAGAGTACATTTCTCCAAAAAGTACGATCTTTGTCGCCCATGTGCAGTTGCAAACCGTAGTCTGGCTTTTTTATGGCGGTTTTGGAGCAGTGGCTTCTTCCGTGCTGAGCGGCCTTTCAGGTTATGTCGATATAGACTCGTTTTACTGTGGATATAGATACCTTTGTACGCGTTTCCTCCAGCATCTTCACAAGGTCCTTTGCTGTTGTTCTGGGATTGATTTGCACTTTTCGCACTAAAGTACGTTCAATCTCTAGGAGACAGGATCGTCTCATTCTTGAGCGGTATGACAGCTGCATGGTCCCATGGTGTTTATACTTGCATACTATGTTTTGTACAGATGAACGCGGTACCTTGTGCATTCAGGTTAATATGATGCTCCAGGATGAAACAGACATTGTGGAGGTCTACAATTTTTTTTCTGAGGTCTTGGCTGATATCTTTTGATTTTCCCTTGATGTCAAGCAAAGAGGCACTGAGTTTGAAGGTAGGCCTTGAAATACATCCACAGGTACACCTCCAATAGGCTAATTGACATGATTTGAGTCAATCAGAAGCTTCTAAAGCCATGAATTCATTTTCTGGAATTTTCTAAGCTGTTTAAAAGGCACAGTCAATTTAGTGTAGGTAAACTTCTGACCCACTGGAATTGTGATACAGTGAATTATAATAATAATCTGTCTGCAAACAATTGTTGGAGAAATTACTTGTGTCATGCACAAAGTAGTGTCCTAACCGACTTTCCAAAACTATAGTTTGTTAACAAGAAATGTGTGGAGTGGTTGAAAAATTGTTTAATGAAATGACTCCAACCTAAGTGTATGTAAACCTCAGACTTCAACTGTAGATGCTATTATTTCAAGTGTTTTACAATATGCATCAGAAAGAAAGCGTGGTATATAACATACAGTAGAATTTAACAGGTGAACAGACGGTTGCATTGAAGTGTGTATGGCTACCACTGTGAGTAGACAATACTTCAGAATTTGTAGGCAGTGCAGCATAGGTTTGAGAAAAAACAAATGCAAAACATTCGGCCAATTTGCAATTMTTGTTGTCTTTGATAAACTCTTTGCCTGTCAGATAGCCTAGACCTACAGCAACATTCTGCCATCACCTCCAAAGACATTAATAACGGGAGACATTTGCATGTATGGCGCGTGCCAAGTTGATAAATCTCAATACTTTTGTACGTGCGCAGTCTTTTCAGAAATGGCGCACGCAGATATTTAGTGTGAAATTTACACAACCCTTATAAATGAGGCCCCTGGACATGAATGGGGGCCCATAAGGGGTGTGTGTTTAGCCCCATTCTGTACTCCCCATTTACCCACAACTATGGGCCATGTATGACTCCAACTCCATCGTCAAGTTTGCTGGCGACACGACGGTGGTAGGCCTGATCACCAACGGCAGTGTGGTGCCAGGACAACAACCTCTCCTTCAACGTCAGTAAGACCAAGGAGCTGATCGTGGACTACAGGAAACAGGGGGGGTGCACACCCCCATCCACAGGGCTGCAGTGGAGAGGGTCAAAAGCATCAAATTCCTCGGAKTCCACATCACTGAGGACAGTTAACATGGTCACCAGCACAGTCGTGAAGAAGACTCTTCTCCCTCAGTAGGCTGAAACAACTTGCACCATTGAGAGCATCTTGGCTGGTTGTATCACCGACTGGTATGGCAACTGCACCGCCCTAACTACTGCTCTCACTCTCCCAAAGACTATCCACACAGACTCTATTCCCATCCACAGTCCTCTACCCACTCAGACACACACACACACACACAACCTTCACTGTCACTCTTACTCACATGCACACACACAAACACTCGCATACACCCTCATTCACCCACTCATTAATGACGCCCACACTTACACCCACAACCCACGGTCCTGGTACCCAAGCTCCTGCTAAATATTGATTAATTAGATTTATTACCACCATTACACTGCTGTTCATTGATTATTGATTGCCATTATTATTAGTATCTATCTATTTATCCTGCTACTGTCTCTATTACTCCTGTTTACATGTATATATTAATTAGTATATTACCATAAATATTTGTCTATTCCTGCTACCATTCACTTTTCAGCCCTGTGACGTTACTGATTATATTATTTTTCAGTTAACTAATTACAAACGGATTAGATTTTTCAAGTAATTATCCCATCCCCGCCTTCATGTACATATCTACCTCAATTACTCCAGTATCCCTTCACACTATAAGTTTGGTACTGGCACTGTATGTACCAAATGTAGCTTACACTGTCCTCTTTTTTAAACCCTCTTGGCAATAGGGGGTGCTATTTGCCACTTTGTAATAATTTCGTTCCCAAATTAAACTGCTTCGTACTCAATTCTTGCTCTAACAATATGCATATTATTATTACTATTGGATAGAAAACACTCTAGTTTCTAAAACCGTTTGAATTATTTCTCTGAGTGAAACAGAATTCATTCTGCAGCACATTTCCTGTCAGGAAGTGAGATTTCTGAATCGAGGTCCCTGTTCTAGGGTCAGTTTATAAGTCCCCATGTAGCTATGGGGCTACATGCACTGCATATGCCTTCCTCTAGATGTCAGTAAAGCCGGTGGAATTTGGAATGGAGTGGATTGCACCATCTGGGGGCCCTATATAGACCGTGGAACAGAAGTACCGTTTCTTTTCAACGGGGGCGCTGGCGCAAGAGGAATCACAATGGCGTCCTGCAAAGCTTTCGTTTTAGCAGTTCTATATCTCCGGTCATGTTTTATTCGTTATAGTTGTTAAGACATCATAGGTAGTTAATTTAAACCGACTTATAGCAGTTTATATCAGTTTATTGCGATTTTCTGGGATTTCTTTGTGACGCGCTATCAGGAGTTGGACACCTTTCCGGCACATACGCAGCTATTTCGACAGCAGAAGAGGCACTCTTTCAACCAAAAGAGATTGTTCTGGAGAAAGGACACCTTGCCCAAGATTCTGATGGAAGCTCAGCAAATAGTAAGCAGTCTTTATGCTGTTAATTCGTTATTTATGTTGACAAATGTCAAATAATATTCCGCATGAATTTCGGTGCGGTCTCGCTTTAGCGCCGCGCTGTATTGCGCAGTAACGTTAATTTTTAAAATCTAACACAGCGATTGCATTAAGAACTAATTTATCTTTCATTTGCTGTCCAATCTGTATTTTTTTGTCAAGTTTATGATTACTTATCGATTAGAATAGGTGCCTTTCCCAAGATTTCTCCTGACATTTCTTTGCAGCTTGGCTACTTTTCTCATGGTATAACCACGATTTGTGCCGTTAAATATGCCATTTTCGAAC
>NW_019951446.1:0-5849 GCF_002910315.2 Salvelinus sp. IW2-2015 | reverse complement strand
CCACATAGGAGATGCCACGCTTTCTAACAAGTCAGTTCAAATCAATTCTGCCCTCGGAGCGCCGCCGTCAACTTAATGCTTATTGTGAAGTAGAAACGTCTAGGAGCAACAAGGCTCAGCCACAAAAAAAAAAAAGTGGATACAGACCCACCTTTGGATGAAATTGAACGCACTGCGAGCCAGGCCTAATCGCCCAATCAACATACCATACCTCACTAATATGTCTTGTGCTGAATGGAAAGCAAGTCCCCTAGCATGTCCAACATGTATGGAAAAGCCTTCAGAAATGAGCTTAAAACAGCAAAGGGGACCAACTCCATTAATTCCCAAGATTTTGGAATAGATAAGATGTTCGACGAGCAAGGTGTCCACATCTCCATTAGTATCCCCTCATGTAAAGCGACAACTGCCAGACCAGGATCCTGTCTGTAGAATCAAACCCACAAACAGTATAAATGAAAATTAAAAATGTATTGGGACAAATTGGGCAGTTTCAAACCTTTATGTCTCATTCTATGCCACTGAACACCACCAGTTCTCGAGCATGAGTGACAGGGTGAAATGTGAAGGAAGCAACAGAGAATGAATTCACCTTCCTCTCTCACTCCCTCCTCTCTGGCGTAATGAGAAGATCAGTCTTCCACCAGTCTCTTCCCCTGCTACTCCACCAACCAGCACGGTTCTCCAACTCTCGCGTTTCTCTTCTGTTTTTTTACAGCTGTAATATCCTGGTGCACACACCAGCCTATATGTCTCACTATACCATTAAGCTGACTATTTTTAACCTGTTCGCATGTACTAACAATTTTATGCCGATGTTCAAAACTCTTAGTGATTATGTTCAGCCCAAACCAATTAAACCCCTAAAATCAACCAAATAAACACACACACACCACACCACACACAAGTTGCGCACACACACATACACACACACACCACACATGTGCAACCACACACAACACACACACCATTCTATCACCCTGTGCAATCTTTTGCTACCTGATAACCTATCTTCTCACACATTCATTATGTGTGTGTGGTTGAACGTGCCCTGTGTGGTTGGTTGGTGTCTTGTTTGTGTGTTGTGGGTGTTGTGTGTGGTGTTTTGTGTGTTGTGTGGGTGTTGTGTGTGTGTGGTGTGTGTTAGCTGGCGCTTTCCGGGAGTGTGGGAAGCTGGATCAAGCACGGTCTACTGTTTGTACTGAGCCTGGACTCCTTAACTACTACAGCCAGTCAGAGAGAGTTGCCCCAACTGGTAACCACTGGACTCACCAACCTCCTCTCTGTCATGCCAGACAAACGACCTTCAAGGAGACGGTGATGCCACTCACGCACACACAGACACATAAGCATGCACTGCGGTACAGCTCTCTCTCTTTCTCTTTCTCTTCTCTCTCCCTCTGATTCATAAACACCAACTCCATCATCCAAAATCCCTGTGATACTAAGCCCCACATAAATAATCCATAGTGTCCCCTATCCTATGCTTCAATATCAAATATTGGAAAAGATCTCAAAAGCCCTTCGGTAATGTGAGGATTTACGTCTCCTCCCAGTTCCTGTAGCC
Organism: Salvelinus sp. IW2-2015; assembly: GCF_002910315.2. Classification (NCBI taxonomy): domain Eukaryota; kingdom Metazoa; phylum Chordata; class Actinopteri; order Salmoniformes; family Salmonidae; genus Salvelinus; species Salvelinus sp. IW2-2015. Next base: position 4,282 of record NW_019951446.1, on the reverse strand, counting down.
AGGTACACCCAAGAAGTCTTGGAAAACCCAGTCCACTTTCTCCCACAACTTGGTTTGCTCTGGAACCTTCTGATTCATCAGCACCAGAATGGCCCTTACCATAAACCCTGAATACAGAATCGGAAAGGAAAACAGGTGAAAGTATTGTTGTGTGAAACACACACATCACTTCTATACTCACCCACGACACCACAACACAACACACACACACACACACACACACACACACACACACACACACACACACACAAGGCCCTCTGTGTCTTTATGGAGGGGATTGTACCGTCGCCTGCTGACTTTAGACAGCCACTTAAAACCTCCAGGAGAAAAGAAACCTAACCCAAACATTCCCCTAAATCTGCTCTGGGACTTTCCTGCAGAGTAGTGTGTACTCTGTTTTGCTTTTTCGTCTGTTTTGTCCTGCCCTTAGTCTAAGTACAGCTCACTGGTGGCTGTGTGTTCTGTCTGTGTTCCTCTATGAGCCTCTGAGTAAGTCTGTCCCAGCAGAGTGGTATGGACCTAATGGCTTCCTCCTTATCTCCTTACCATACAATACAATACTAGTCCCCTTTTAGGCCCAGTATCTCCTTCCACTTGTGAAATAGCTGTGAATGGGGTCACACACACACACACACTTTAGCCTCACTTGGCTTTTGAACTTGACCAATCTAAACAAAGAAAAATCAGTATGCCAAGTCACGTAGCTAGCAGGAGATCACATGGTAACAAACTCTGGGTATGATTGGCCCGGGGGTCCACACTGCCTGTAGCACTTTCTCAGTTCTTACAGGAGGTTAGGCCAGGGGTTGTGCCAGGAGAGGACACACCTCTGTCCTGACTTGGTTGTAGTCATTTCGGTTGGGCTTCGTGGCTAATAAAGTTGGGAGCCCCTCTCTGGATGACCACTGACCTCCGTGAAACCCAGAGAGGAAGTGAGGAAGCAGGAGTCACAGCAGATATGTGGAGTGTCCCATGTTCAGACCACATGAGAGGGAGAGTGGAGTAGGCTTCCTTATTTTTGGAAACCACAGTTATTATATAAGTATAGGCCTTGGATTCTGCTCTCTATATCTATATTGTTCTTTGAAAGTTCAGTTTCTGTTTTTTCATGATTACTCATGCTTTCAGTGCACGATACACTGATGACTGACTTCCCTGTGCCTGTGTGTGTGTGTGTGTTTCAGGGTACTGGAGCATCACAGTGTATGGGCGTAAGCACTGCTACAGGCTGTACACCAAACACTTCAACGAGGCTGTGCACTGGGCCTGCGCTGTCCAGAAGGTCATCGACACAAAAGCCCCCGTGGAGACGCCCACTCAGCTCCTGATCCGAGACATCGAGGTGAGACACACACATATACCCACACACACACACATCCACACACACACACACACACACACTGCTTCACAGCATTTCGCTGCCCGCCCCAGACCAGACCACTGCCAAGCTGCCGATGACAAGGGTCACCAAACACGGACCGCAGCAACACAACGGGCATTATACCTCCGCTCTGTCACCACGGCAACCGCGCGACCACACTGGGCCGCGAGTCCAAAGTGTCCTCCAACTGTCGTTGCTGCTGCCTTCAGGGAATGATCTTATTCCACCAAGCTGTGAGAGGAGAGGAGGCACCCCGTAAAAGTTCCACCGGAATGTTCTGCGCTATTTTAAGGAACGTGTCATTTTTAGAGGCAAAAGGGTGGATGAAGAGGGTGTGCACGGCAAAGTGTCATATTTGGACCCGGTCCTGGGGTGTGTACGTGTGTTTGCCCACAGAAACATGCCTCACTTAAACAGTTGAATGAGGCACAGCAAGTTCTTCCATTTTTAAAGTATGATTTCATTCATCACGAAGACAAAGTCTAAGAGAAAAATCCATACCACGCTCTGACATCACTTTGGAATTCACCAAGTGGTGTTAAGTCTATGCTTGTTTGCTATTCTGAGTTTGTGTGTTGTTGTGTGTGTATTCTTGTAAATGTGCCTTCGATCACTTGACTTCCGCCTGGCCTCTTATCACGTGAGAAGGTGTTTAAAGTAGCCGTGTGTGTGTGTGTGTGTGTGTGTGTGTGTGTGTGTGTGTGTGCGTGTCTGTGCTGTGTGTGTGTGTCGTGTTGCGCCGCATGTCGAACACCCTGATTTGTATGAGAAGTGGTTTGCTAGCGAGCAGAGCATGCTGGAATTTCTCATTACAGCAGCACGGATGGGTGACGAGGCACAGATTACAGCACTCCCCAATTTGGCCTCTAGGGTCCCTCAATCTCACTGCGAGGTCCCTAAATCTTCCAGCGAGAGCTCTGCTGATCTGGTCCTAGAGAGTTTAATCTGTCTCCCTCCCATCTGCCCCTGTCCGGGCCCCGTGCCCAGCCAACGGGCGAGGGCCGGGGTCACGGAAGGAGGAAGAGAGGGGCCCGCTTTTTTAAAGAGTTGCCCCTGTCTTTCTCTTTCTCCCCCTCTTCCAATCCTCCTCCCCTCCTTCCAACACCTCTTTCTCACAGCTTAATACAAAGACTAGCCGAATCCCACCTGCAATGCTGGCGAGAAACCACTGCACTGACACAACTACACTACAGGAGAGGGAAGCAGACGAGAGGGAGAGGGAGAGAAAATTAATATGAGGAGTTCTTTGTCGCTGAGAGGAAAGCTTGCTATCGTTCTGCACATGTGTAGAGTGTGCTGTCCCACCAGACATGGAGTGTGAAGAGCACGATGACCGGTTCAGCCTTAACCTCAGTCTGTGTCGCCGTAGTGAAAGAGGGACAGAGGACAGGGCAGACGGGTAGCGAGCGAGGGGAGAAGAGTAGAAGGACAAGGGAACATGTCCATTTTTAGACATAAATGAGGATGGATTTCTCTCGCGAATCCTGTAGATTATAAAGGAATGCGCCGTTTCCGTCTCTTGCCGACCGTGTGCGTGGATGCAGTGAGACGGCAAATGTGTTTCCCGCCAGGTGTTGAGCACCTCTACAGGCGAACATGTATGTTCGAACCAAGAAGAAAATAAATCAAGGTAATTGTTTGTGTATGTAGGCTGCTATAGTGTCTAGTGACGCATAGATTAGGATAAATGCTGCCAGTGCTCTCCACATTGCCGTCCCAGTTTCAGATTAGACCAAAACATTTCGAGGAAATGTGTCATACTTTGCCCCACAAAGGAGAGGGTGAATGAGGGGGGGAAACAGGAGGGAGAGCAGTGGCAACATTACTAATGGTCAACAGGGTTGCAGCAGGGATTGCAGTAGTGGGATGCCGGTCTGCGATAAATAAATAGGGCCGGCAAGAAAGCCTAGAGTGTTAAAGAGGTTGGGCCAGTCGCTGGTCGAAGGTCGGCTGGTTTTGGAATTCCTCGAGCTGACTCTGTGGAAAAATCTGGTCTGCTTGCCCTGAGCTTTAGGCACTTAACCCTAAAAATTCGCCTCCTGTAAAAATCACTCTGGATTAGAGCGTCTGCTAAATGACTCAAATGTCATGTAAAATGTGTTTCTAGTGCAATGAGAAAAGATAAGAGAGTTCTGATGAGTGAGATACCAGACAGACATGTACAGTTGAAGTCGGGGAACGTATTCACAAATCGAATTCCTGAAACAATTAATATAGAATCCTAGTACAAATTCCCTGTTGTAGAAGTCCAAAGTTAGAGAATCACCACTTGGTATTTTAGAAGTGTGACATTCAGAAATAAGATCAATGTAGAAGATAATTATGATGAAAAGAATAAAATATTAACAGCTCCTTTATTTCTTTCATCGACGTCAGGATTCGCCAGAGTGGAATGAGTTGAAAGAAGTTATGTACAAGCACTCCAAATTAGATAATTTGAATAAGGAGCATAGGACCATTTGAAGAAAGTTTGGTATTAACCCACATTGGGGTCATATACAAATAGATTCAAGGATGAGAAGTGCCTAGAACACAGCTTCGCGACAGAAATAATATTGTAAAGAAGTGAGGATATTGGCCCCATTCCTTAAAAAACCGGAGGCAGAGCTAAAGTAGATAAAAGAATTGATCGGTTATGTAGAAGCCGTCCTGACTCAGCACACGGACCTTTTCAGTTCTTGCCCCACAACAATTATTCATATAGGGATCCGATATCAATGGAGCATCATTGTGAATGATGAGCAACACTAACACAACATACCTTAGACTATGTCAAATATAAGCAAGTTCTTGCCAACAACTTAGTGGAATATAGCATTGTGGTCATTGTCGCATAAAAGAAAGACCATTGCGACCAAGCTTTACTTCACTAGACTATCTCCCCTCCTTCTGTTTCTCTCC
>NW_019951445.1:0-5856 GCF_002910315.2 Salvelinus sp. IW2-2015 | reverse complement strand
AGACAGAGAGAAAGAAAGAGAAGAGAGAGAGAGAGAGAGAGAGGAGGGGAAAGAAGGGAAGAGAGAGAGAGAGGGAAGTGGAAGGGCAATAGGAAGAGAGGGGGAGAGTGGAGGGAAAGAGAGAGAAGGGGGAGAGTGGAGGGAAAGAGAGAGGTAGGAGAAGCTGGAAGGGAAAAGAGAGAAGGGGAGAGAGGAGAGTGGAGGGGAAAGAGAGAGAGGGAGAGAGAGAGACGGAGAGAGAGAGGGGAGAGTGAGGGAGAAGCAAGAGAGGAGAGGTGGAGGACAAAGAGGAGGAGAGGAGAGGAGAGAGAGGAGAGTGGAGGGGAAAAGAGAAAGAGAGGGAGAGTGAGGATGAGAGAGGGGAGAAAGAGAGAAAGACACAGAGAAGTCGTGTTAAAGACAAGTGAAGGTGTGCAAGAAAAAAGTGGAATTGTTCATTTCTGGAGAACAAGAGGTTCGTGTCAACACACACACACACACACACACCACACACACACACCAACACACACACACAGCACACACACAAACACACACACACTCCCACACACACATCACACACACACACACAGCACACACACAAGTCAAGACAACACACACACAAGTCACACACCCACCTTTTCCACCTCGTTCAGACGTACACTAATACCTGCGTCATATCAGTACCTTAACCAGTACGCCCCTTCAGCTATGCAGTACCGATTAACACTAGTCACCGCCTGGCCTTTCAGTATATCAGTATCCCGTAATCACACATACCGCCTGCCTTTCCAATATCGAGTACCGTTAACACTAGTACCGCCTGGCTGTTCAGTATATTCAGTAACCCGTTAACACTTAGTACTCGCTGCTTTCAGATTATTCATACCCGTTAACATCTAGTACCCGCCTGCCTTCAGCCATATCAAGGTACCCGTTAACATGTACCTCCTGGCCTTTCAGGTATGTCAGTACCCGTTAACACATTTGCCTGGGCCTATCAGTATATCATACCTTCGGGTAACAAGTACGCCTGGCCTTTAGACATATACGTACCTTCGTTAACACTATAGACTGGCCTTTTCGGCTACAGATATCAAGTCACCCGTTAACACTAGTACCCGGCCTGGCCTATCAGTCATCATCAGACCCCGTTTACACTAGTAACCCTGCTTTTCGTTTATCTTCCTATTTTGTACCTGCCTTGGCCTTTTTTTTCAGGTTATCAAGTATCTCGTATATTAGCTAGTACTTTTTTTTGGCTGATCCTTAGTAAAATTCGTTAGTTCCTCAGCTCGTACCTTTCACGTTTATAGTCACTGTTAAGATTTCCGCCTTGCCGTTTCATAATCATTATCCTGCTTTAATCACTGTATACCGCTGCCTTTTCAGTATATCAGTTAACCGCTGTTAGACACTAGTAACTCTGTTTATATCGCTCCGGTACTTACGCGGCCTTTCAGTAATCAGTACCGTTTACATCTAGTCCTTTGCCTGCGCCTTTATCATATCATATCGACGTTAACACAGTACCCGCTTTCATGTCAGTCTGTCAGTACTTTAGTTAGGTAACTGACAGTCCGACCTGGTGTTGTAGACTAATAATTTTTAGCCTCTGGTTCAACTACAGTACCCGTCCTGCTATCAGTTTATTTTTCCGGGTACCTATATCAGCTGGCACCTATATATTATCCTTTATCCTCAGTATATCAGTACCTTTAACACTAACCGCCTGGCCTTCAGTTATCAGTACCGCTTAACACAGTACCGCCTGGCCTTCAGTATATCAGTACCTCTAGACCACTAGTGACCGCCTGGCCTTTCAGCTATATCAGTACCCGTTAACACTTAGTACTTTTTTGTTTGTTTGTGCCTGGCCTTTCAGTTATATCACTACCCCGTTAACACTAGTACCGCCTGGCCTTTTCAGTATATTCAGCTACCTCGTTAACACTATATACCGCCTTGGCTTTCTTCAGTATCATATACCCGTATACACTATACCGCCTGGCCTTTCAGATAATATAGTACCCGATTAACACTAGTACCGCGGCTGGCCTCAGTAATATCTAGACCGCTTAACACTATACTCGCCTGCGCCTTTCAGTATATCAGTACCCGTTAACACTAGTACCGCCTGGCCTTTCAGTATATCAGTACCCGTAACACAGTACCTGCTGGCCTTTCAGCATTATCATGACCTCGGTGTAACACTAGTTACCGCCTGCCTCATCACATATTCAGTACCGTTAACACTAGTACCGCCTGGCTTCACAGTATCAGTACCCGTTAACACTAGTACCGCCTGGCCTTTCAGTATATCAGGTACCCGTTAACACTAGTACCGCCTGGCTTTCAGTAATAGTACCCGTTAACACTAGTTACGCTGGCCTTGTTTCAGTATATCCAGTACCCGATTAACACGATACCGCCTGGCCTTTCAGATATCAGTACCCGTTAACACTAGTACGGCCTGGCCTTTCAGTATACGGTACGCCGTTAACACTAGTACCGGCCTGCCTGTCAGTATATCAGTACCGTAACACTAGTACCGCCTGCCTTTCAGTATATCAGTACCCGGTAACACTAAGTACCGCCTGCCTTTCAGCATATTATATCAGTACCCGTTAACACTAGTACCGCCTGGCCTTTCAGTATATCAGTACCCGTTAACACTAGTACCGCCTGGCCTTTCAGTATATCAGTACACGCTATATAAAACATTGCCGGTCATCCTTTTTAGCATACACATCAGATGTATATCAACCTGCAAGGTGCTCAAACATGCTTGATAAATAAATGCTTAAAAAATAAATGATGAATATATTACAAATAAATGATAAATAAATGCATGATGAATAAATGAAAAATAAATAAATGATAAATAAATGATAAATAGATGCTTGATGAATAAATTATTGATAAATGATAAATGCTTGATAAATAAATTATAAATAAATTCTTGATGAATAAATGCTTAATAAATGTTTGATAAATAACTGCTTGATAAAAATATGATAAATAAATGATAAATAAATGCTTGACAAACAAATGATAAATAAATGATAAATAAATGATAAATAAACGCTTGACAAATAGTGCATCAACTATTGTAAAGGATTAATTGCATGAATAAATATTTATGTAAATATATATATAAATATGTTATATATATGAATAAATATTTATGTAAATATATCAATTTTAAAAATGAACGACAATAGTGATTTAGAGTGAAGGAAATGTTTTATATAATTCTACAAAGTCCAAGAAAAAACGTAAGCCTATTTTAATTTCCCTTAGCACTAAAACATTACAGTGTAATCCATCTGATCAACTGTATTTGTACAGTTGATTGGTATCAGAGTTATTTTAATGAATAAAGTCCAGTTACAGTTATTAACTATCTAATAGATCATATGCAGCTCAGGGCTCCAGCTATGCATTTGGTTTGCTAACTTGCAAGCTAAGTGTCTAGCTTAAAATATCCAGCTTCCTGATTACAGCAGAGACAATCAACCCCCTCCTAGTGTGAGTTTTGAGATAGTTGTATAAGTGTATGAACTGGGTTGTCTGGCCTTGCAATGAATTATGTTGGGCTGTTCAGAAGTGTGGATACGACCCTGCCTACTAACAACACGTTACTGGAATCACATCAGACCAAAGAAACGTCTGTTACATCCACTGTTACAACCGCGTACAGCCTGTTACAACGCTGCGACAACCGCTGCTAAACCACTGTTACAACCGCTGTTACAACCATGTTACAACGCTTACAACCGCTGCTTACAACCGCTGCTTACAACCGCTTGTTACAACCGCTGTTACAACCGCGTACAACCGCTGTACATACCGCTGTTACAACCGCTGTACACTAATGTTACAACCGCTGTTACAACCGCTCGCTACAACCGCTGTTACATCCACTGTTACAACGCTGTTACAAACTGCTGCTACAACCGCTGTTACATCCACTGTTACAACCGCGTGTACACACTGTTACAACCGCTGTGTAATCCACTGTTACAACGCTGTTACATCACTGTTACAACCGCTGTTACAACCACTGTAACAGACTCGCTGTTACATCCACTGGTTACAACGTGTTACATCCACGTGTTACAACCACTGTTACAACCACTGTTACAACGCTGCTACAACCCTGTTTACAAAACCGGCTGCTACAACCGCTGCTAACAACCGCTGTTACAACCGCTGTTACAACCGCTGTACAACCCTGCTACAACCGTGTAACAAACCAGCTGCTACAACACCGCTGTTACAACCGCTGCACAACCACTGTTACAACCGCTGCTTACAACCGCTGCTACAACCACACGGGTGTTACACCGCTGTACAACCGCTGCTACAACCACTGTTACAACCGCTGCTACAACCGGACTCAACGCGTTCAACCGCTGCTACAACCGCTGTTACAACCGCTGCTACAACGCTGTTACAACGCTGTTACAGACCGCTGTACATACCGCTGTTACAACCGCTGTTACAACCGCTGTTACAACCGCGTTACAGACCGCTGTCTACAACGCTGCTAAAACCGCTGTAACACCATTGCACAACCGCTGTTACAACTTCACACCGCTGTACAACCCGCTGCTACAACCGGCTGTACAACGCTGTTAAACCGCTGTGTACAACCGCTGTTAAACACGTGCTACAACCGCTGCTTACACCGCTGTTACAACCCTCACAGACCTGCTGTTAACAAACCGCCTGTTACAACCGCTGTACAACCGCTGTTACAAACCGTGCTACAAGAGCGCGCTGTTACAACCGCTGCTACAACCGCTGTTACAACCGGCTGTACAACGCTGTTACAAGCAGCTGCTATCAACCGGCTGTACAACTGCTGGTACATACGCGCTGCTACAACCCGTACACCGCGTACAACCGCTGTTAAACCGCTGTTAACCCTAATACAACCGCTGGTACAACCGCTGGGCTACATACCGGTTACAACCTGGTTACAACCGCTGTTAAACCGCTGTTACAACCGCTGTTACAACCGCTGCTAACAGACCGCTGCTACAACCGCTGTCACAACCGGCTTGTCGAAACCCACTGTCACAACACTCTGGTTACAACCGCGGCTACAACCGCTGTTACAACCGCTGCTACACCGCTGTTACAACTCGCCTGTTACATCCACTGTTACAACGCTGTTACACCCTGTTACAGGGTACACCGCTGTTACAACCGCTGCTACAACCGCGTGTACAACGCTGCACAACCGCTGTTACAACCGCTGACACCCTGTTACAACGCTGTACAGTCATGTTACAGACCGCTGTTATCAACCCGCTGTTACACAACCGCTGTTACAACCGCTGCTTACAACCGCTTGCACAACCGCTGTTGACCAACCGCTGTTACAACCGCTGTTACACCGGTGCTACGACGCTGTTTACAACCGCTGTTACAACCGCTGCTACAACCGTCTGCTTCACAACCGCTGGTTACAGCTGTACCGGCTGGTACAACCGCTGTTAAACCGCGCTGCCTACAACGCTGCTACAACGCGCTGCTACAACCGGCTGTTACAACCGCTGTGGTACAACCGCTGTTACAACCGCTGTTACAACGCGTGTGCTTACACCACTCTGTTACAACCGCTGCTAGCCACGCTGTTACAACCGCTGTCTACAACTGCTACAACTGTTACAACCGCGCTATAGCGTTTATACCGCTGCTAAACCGCTGTTACAGACCGCTGTTACAAACCGCTGTACAACCGCTGTTACAACCGCTGTACAACCGCTCAACCGTCTGGTACAAACCGCTGTTAACTCTCACAAACTGTTAGAACCGCTGCTACAACCGCTGTTACAAGCGCTGCTACAACCGCGCTAACCCTGCACA
>NW_019951444.1:3441-9298 GCF_002910315.2 Salvelinus sp. IW2-2015 | reverse complement strand
GGGTTCCTTGCTAGACAGCTGAGAGAGAGAGTTTCCCTCTAGAGAATAGGGTTTCCTTCCTAGAGATAAGGTTTCCTCCTTAGAGAAAGGTTTGCGCTTGCGTAGAGAGAGAGGTTTCCCTCTAGAGAAAGGGTTTCACTTCGTCGAGGAAAAAGGTTCTCTATCTAGATAAAGGGTTTGTCCCATCTAGAGAATAGGGTTTTCCTTCTAGAGAAGTGGTTGCCTTCTAGAGACAATAGGGTTTCCCTCTAGAGAAAAGGGGCTGTCCTTTAGATGAAAGGGTTTCCCTCGTAGGAAAGGGGTTCCCTCTAGAGAGAAGGGGGTGTTCCTTCTAGAGAAAAAGCGTTTCCCTCTAGAGAAAGGGTTTCTTCTAGAGAAAGGGGTTCCTTCTAAGAGAAAGGGGTTTCCGTCTAGAGGATTCTAGAGAAGGGTTCCTTTAGAGAAAGGGTTTCTTCTAGAGAAAGGGTTCCCTCGTGAGAGAGAAGGTTCCCTCTAGAGAAAGGGTTCAGCTTCTCGGAGAAAAAGTTTCCTTGTAGGAGAAAGAGGGTTTCCCTTCGTAGAGAAAGGGTTTCTTCTAGAGAAGGGGTTTCCTTCTAGAGAAGCGGTTGCCCGTCTAGAGAAAGGGGTTCCCTCTAGAGAAAGGGGGGTTTCGCCTCTAGGAGAAAGGGGTTTCTGTCTAGAGAAAGGGTTCCGTCTGAGAAAGGGTGTCTGTCTAGGAAAGGGTTTCCCGTCTAGAATAAGGGTTCCTTTAGAGAAAGGGTTTGTTCGTAGAGGAAGGTTTCCTTCGTAAGAGGAAGGGGGTCCTTCTAGGAAGGTTTCGCGGTTCTAGGAGAAGGTGTTTCCTTCGGAGAGAAAGGGGTTTCCCTCTAAGAAAGGGGTTGCCTTGCTAGAGAAAGGGGTGCCTTCGTTAGAGAAAAACAAAGGGGTTTCCTTCGTGAGAAAGGGTTCTTAGAGAAAGGGTTCCTGCGTAGAGAAGGTTTCGCCTCTAGAGAAGAGGTTCCTCTCGTAGAGGAAAGGGGGTTGTCCTTCTAGAGAAGGATTCCTTAGTAGAAGAAAGGGTTTCCCTCTAGAGAAAGGGTTCCTTCGTAGAAGGGGTTTCGCTGTCGTAGAGAAAGGGTTTCCTTAGTAGAGAAAGGGTTTCCTTCTTAGAGAAAAGGGTTCCCTGCGAGAGAAAGGGTTTCGCCTCTAGAGAAAGGGGGTGTCCATTCTCGAGAAAAGGTTTCGCTTCTAGAGAAAGGGTTCCCTCTAGAGAGAGGGGTTCTTCTAGGAGAACAGAAGTTTCCCGACTAGAGAAGGGTTCCTTCTAGAAAGGAGTTTCCTTTCTAGAGAAGGTTTCTCTAGAGACTCGGTAGAGAAAGGGTTCCACTGTCTGGAGAAGAAGAAAGGTTTCCGTTCTAGAGAAAACGGTGTGCCCTCTTAGAGAAATGGGATTTCCCTCTAGAAAAGGGTTTCCTTGCATCGAGAAAAAGTTTCTGTGTAGAGAAAGGGGTTTCCCCTCGAGAGAAGGGGTTGCTTCTAGAGGAAAGGGGTTTCCTGCGTAGAGAAAGGGGTTTCCTCTAGAGAGAAGGGTTTCCCTCTAGAGAAAAGGTTTCCCTCGTAGAAAATGTTCTGTCTAAGAAAGGGTTTCCTATCTAGAAAAGGGGTTTCCTTCAGTAGAGAAAGCGCGGTTTCTTCTAGCAGAGGGGGTTTCCTTCTAGGAGAAGGGGGTTTCCTCTAGAGAAAGGGGTTCCTTTCTAGAGAAAGGGTTTCCCTCATAGAACAAAGGGAGTTTCCTTTTCTAGAGAAAAGGGTGTCCTTCTAGAGAAAGTTTTCTCATAGAGAAAGGGTTCCTTCTAGAGAAAGGGTTTCCCTCGGAGAGAAAGGGGTTCCGTTTCTAGAGAAAGGGTTCTCCTTCTAGAGAAAGGGTCTTCTAGAGAAGAAAAAGGGTTTCCCTCTAGAGAAAGGGTTTCCTTCTAGAGAAGGGTTCCTTCTAGAGAAAGGGGTTTCCTTCTAGAGAAAGGGGTTTCCTTCTAAGAAAGGGTTGCCTTCATAGAGAAAGTTCCTTCTAGAGAAAGGGGTTCCTTCTAGAAAAGTTCCTCTAGAGAGGGTTCCTCTAAGATAGGGGCGGGTTTCCTCCTAGAGAAAGGGTTTCCTTCAGAGAAAGGGTTCCCTCTAGAAAAGGTTTCCTTCTAGAGAAAGGGGGTGTCCTTCTCGAGAAAAGGTTTCCTTCTAGAGAAGGGTTCCCTCTAGAGAAAGGTTTCCTTCCTGTTTTTGTTTATTCTTATTTCTTTTTTTTTTTTCTTTTTTTTTTTTTTATTTTTCTTGTTTTTTTCCTTTTTTTTCTTTTTTTTTTTTTTTTTTTTTTTATTTTTTTTCTTTTTTTTTTCTTTTTATTTTTTTTTTTCTTTTCTTTTTTCTCTTTTTTTTTTGTCCCTCTTTTCTTTTTTTTTCTTTTTTTTTTCTTGTGTATTTTTTATCCTTTTTTTTTTTTCCTTTTTTTTTGTGTTTTTCCTGTTCTTATATTTTTCTCCTCTCCCTTCTTTTTTTCTTTTTTTTTATTTTCTCCCTTTTTGGTGTTTTTTTATTTCTTTTTATTTTTTTTTTTTTGTTTTATTTTTTTTTTTTTTATTCCTTTTTTCTTTTTTTTTTTTTTTTTTTTTTTTTTTTTATTTTTATTTTTTCTTGTGTCCCTTTTTCTATTTTATTATTTTCTTATTTTTATTTATTCTTTATTTTTCTTTCTTTTTTTATTTTCCTTTTTCTTTTTTCTTTTTTTTTTTATTTTTCTTTTTTTTTCTCTTTTTCTTTTTTTTGTTTTTTTTTTTCTTTTTTTTCTCTCTTTTTTCCTTTTTTGTACTTTTTTTTTTGTTTTCTCCTCCTTATTTTCTTGTTTTTTTTTTTTTCCCTTTTTTTTTTTTTTTTTTTAGTTTATCTTTCTTTTTTTCTTGTTTCCTTAAGTTCATTCTTTTTTTCCTTTTTTTTTTTTTATTTTTTATTTTGTTTTTTATTTGTTTTTTTTATTTCTCCTAGAGAAGTGGTTTCCTTCTCGAGAAAAGTTATCTTCTCGAAGAAAGGTTCCCTCTAGAAAAGGGTCCATTCTAGAGAAAGGCGTTTCCTTCTAGAGAAAGGGTTTTCCTTCTAGAGAAAGGGTTCCCTCTAGAGAAAGGGGTTTCCTCTAGAGAAAGGGAGTTCCCTCTAGAAAGGGGTTTCCGTCTAGAGAAAAGGTGCCTTCTAGAGAAAGATGGTCTTTCAGGTGATTACATCTAGCTCTGTTTAGTCCAGCCAACAACAAATAGACTGATGTTAACCTTTCTGGTTATAACCTTTTTCGGCAAGACAGATCTTCCAAAGGTGGGGGAGTGGCAATCTTTACCAAGGATCACCTTCAGTGCTTGGTTTTCTCCATCAAGTCTGTCCCCAAACAATTTGAATCGCTGGTTTTAAGCATTAAACTTTCAAATAGCTCTTTGTTGATAGTTGCTGGGTACTATCGTCCTCCATCAGCACCGGCCTGTACCCTACCTGCCCTAAGCTCTCTCCTGGTCCCTTACATTAAGTCTGAATTTGTCCTGCTTGGTGATCAAAACTGGGACATGCTTAAACCACCTGGCCAAGTCCTAAAGCAATGGGACTCCCTAAATCCTTCTCAGATTATTACCAATCCCACAAGGTATGACTTCAAACACCCAGAAAAGGCTACTCTCCTCAATGTTATCCTCACAAATAATCTTGACAGGTATCAGTCTGGTGTTTTCTGTAATGACCTTAGTGATCACTGTTTTACAGCCTGTGTTCGTAATGGCTGCTCAGTGAAATGACCTGTACTGATTTGTCATAGACGCTTGCTAAAAACTTTAATGAGCAAGCCTTTCCTTCATGAACTGGCCTCTGTAAATGGTATAGAATCAGCTTGATCCCCTCTGTCGAAGACACTTGGACCTTTTTAAAAAATATTTTCAGTGGTATTGTTAACAAAAACGCCCCCATAAAGAAAATGAGAATTAAAAACAGGTTCAGCCCCTGGTTCGACCGTGATCTTGCAGAGTTACTCCACCTCAAGAATTGCATTTGGCGAAAGGCTCGGCACACGCATACTCAGGCTGACTGGCTTTCGTTCAGGCCAATGAGAAATAAATGCACTCAGGCTATCCGGAAGGCCAAAGTTAGTTCCTTTAAGGAGCAGTTCTCTCTCTGTGGGTCTAACCCCAAGAAGTACTGGAAAACGGTTAAAGACCTGGAGAATAAACCCTCCTCCTCACAGCTGCCCATGTCCCTTAATGTTGACGATGTGGTTGTTACTGACAAGAAGCACATGGCTGAGCTCTTTAATCACCACTTCATTAAGTCAGGATTCCTATTTGACTCAGCCATGCCTCCTTGCCCATCCAACATTTCCTCATCTCCCACCCCTTCTAATGCGACTATCCCCGATGCTTCTCCCTCTTTTTCCCCTGCCCCGCTACAAAGTTTGTCCCTGCAGGCAGTCACTGAGTCCAAGGTGCTGAAGGAGCTCCTTAAACTAGACCCCCAAAAACCATCTGGGTCAGACGGTTTAGACCCTTTCTACTTTAAGGTTGCTCCAACCTTTTTAACCTGTCTCTCCTTTCTGGGTAGGTTCCCATTGCTTGGAAGGCAGCGACGGTTCGTCCTTTATTTAAAGGGGGAGATCAAGCTGATTCTAACTGTTATAGGCCTATTTCTATTTTGCCCCTTTTATCAAAGGTGTTGGAAAAACTTGTCAATAATCAACTGACTGTTATGCTGGTGAATGAGGACCCAAAAGCGACGTAATAGTAACAGAGTCTTTATTCCAGTATTAAACAAATAATGATTCTCCTGGATATTATCAATGGTAAATCCAAAACAGGAAACTGAAATCCTCTCGTCAATAGAGAGGAACGACTGGAGACGCGACCACAGACTGCAGGTCGCTTCAGGAAGGCACTGGCCGTAGCTGACATAGACACCTGCTCACACGCAGCATCTGAAGAAGGCAAAAGATAGTGTATATCACGTATAGGTGGCGGAAGACAGGTAGGACAGCAGGACAGCATAGAACGATCAAATCACATGTAATCCTGACAGGACGGCAAGCGGAGAGAAGCGAGAGTGTGAGAAGAGTAGGTGACTTCTAATTTCAGAGGGCCATAACATTGAGGGACAGGATTGTGTGAAAGGGTATGTTTAGAGTATGAGGTTCGTTTGAGGTTAGGAATGAGATAAGCTGGCAGCAGGAACGGATAGAAGAGAGAGAGAGGCGAGAAGAGGGAAAGGAGGAGGGGAGATGGAGGGATATGTGTAAAGAGGGAAATGTACCTTATAGACCAGCTGAGGAAACGGCATCAGGACCAGCAGCATGAGTGAGGTCAAAGACGAGAAGACTGACACTGACTGGTCTTGTGTCCATTGTATGTGTAGTAGGTTGTTGCGCGCGGTGCGGGTACATGTCGAATTCGTGGTTTGCTTCACTTCAGTGTTGTTTTTATTTAGGATGTTCATCTTTGCAACCTCTTTATAATGTGCCTGCATAAGTGATTGTTGCGATCTCATTCCCTTTGATTCTAAGCAATAATTGTGCTGCTATTTTTGTTGACTTGGCAAGCTTTGAGTATCGTAGATTGCGTCCATTGCTTGGTGGGCCGCTAGTATGGAGATTTGGTTCTCGTTGAGTTGGTCTGGTTGGGGCTGTGGCTGAACTGACCGATCTCTCAGGTGAGTTGGTGTTAATGAAGTGCAGAAACTGCTGTTCTCGTGCCGAGCGTTGTCCTTGTCCGTCTAGGTGAGTCTTGTGGCTTTCCAAGGGGCTTCGGATCTTCCTTAGTACGCCTAGCAGGTCTCTTTCTTCGGCAATTTTAGCATTTATAAACAATAGCTGCTG
>NW_019951444.1:0-2535 GCF_002910315.2 Salvelinus sp. IW2-2015 | reverse complement strand
TTTATAGTCCAGCCGTAGCTTCCATCACATCAGAGGTTCATAACTGTTCTTTATAGTCAGAGCTCGTAGCTTCCATCACATCAATGTTATAACTGTTCTTTATAGTCAGAGCCGTAGCTTCCATCACATCAGATGTTATAACTGTTCTTTATAGTCAGAGCCGTAGCTTCCATCACATCAGTTTTATAAACTGTTCTTTATAGTCAGAGCCGTAGCTTCATCACATCAGATGTTATAACTGTTCTTTATAGTCAGAGCCAGCTTCCACACATCAGATGCTATAACTTGTTCTTTATAGTCAGAGCTGAGCTTCCACCACATCAGATGTTATAACTGTTCTTTATAGCGAGCGCGTAGCTTCCATCACATCAGATGTTATAACTGTTCTTTATATCAGAGCCGGTAGCTTCACTCACATCAGATGTTATAACTGTTCTTTATAGTCCAGAGCCGTTGACTGTTTTGGAGAGTCAACCAACAAACAACTCAGAGTCCTAACATCATCATACAACGTAGCAAGGTCATGTAATCCAGTTACTCGGATGCTTCCTCCAGATACCACATGACTAGAACACGACTGTTGTGAGTTGGTTTTGGATCAGCTCTCTGATGGGTTTATTTAGAGTAATCCGTTGGAAAAGCCTGAGTTTATCTTCTACACAGACGGTTCAAGCATTGTGGGAGGGGTGTGAGGAAGGCAGGCTGGGCAGTGACTACAGTAGACAATGTGATAGTGACAGGCACGTTACCTGCAGGAACATCAGCACAGCTGGTGGGTTTTTTGACAGAAGCACGTAAACAGGCTGAAGGAAAAACAGATCATATCTACACTGCCTCAACGTCTGCTTTCAGCGTTACCCGTGATTTTGGAAAAATTTGGAAAACTGGAGGATTCATCACTGGGAAGACATCCTGTGAAGAACGGACCAGAGTGACGGCTTTATCTGAATGCTCTCCAGTTACCTGGACAAGTTGCAATTTTGAAAATGAAAGCACATGGACAAATCTTAACAGAGACGAGAGTAAAGGTAATGGCCTGGCTGACGAAAACTCTAGACCACCTGTACTCCACACAAAGAGACGCGTACAAAGCTCTCACTCGCCCTACATTTGGCAAYTCTGACCAAAACTCRATCCTCCTGATTCCTGCTTACAAGCAAAAACTAAAGCAGGAATGTCCAGTGACTCGCTCAATTAAGGAAGTGGTCAGATGAAGCAGATGCTAAGCTACAGGACTYTTTTGCTAYCACAGACTGGAATATGTTCRGGGATTCCTCCYATGGCATTGAGGAGTACASCACATKYGTCACTGGRTTRATCAATAACTGCATCGATGAAGTCATCCCCACAGTGATTGTACGTACATACCCCAACCAGAAGCCATGGATTACAGGCAACATCTGCACTGAGCTAAAGGGTAGAGCTGCCAATTTCAAGGAGCGGGACTCTAACCCGGACGCTTATAAATATCCCACTACGCTCTCCGACGAACCATCAAACAGGCAAAGCGTCAATACAGGACAAAGATTGAATCGTAATACACTGGCTCCGACGCTCGTCGGATGTGGCAGGGCTTGCAAATTATTACGGACTACAAAGGGAACCACAGCCACTAGATGCCCAGTGACACGAGCCTACCAGACGAGCTAAATAACTTCTATGCTCGCTTCGAGGAAAACAACACTGAAGGATTCATGAGAGCACCAGCTGTTCCGGAAGACTGTGTGATCACACTTTCCGTAGCCGATGTGAGTAAGACCTTTAAACAGGTCAACATTCACAAGGCCGCTGGGCCAGACGGATTAGGAGGACATGTACTCCGAGCATGCGCTGACCAACTGGCAAGTGTCTTCACTGACATTTTCAACCTGTCCCTGACCTGTAATAGCAACATGTTTCAAGCAGACCACCATAGTCCCTGTGCCCAAGAACACCAAGGTAACCTGCCTAAATGACTACCGAKCCGTAGCACTCACGTCTGTAGCCATGAGGTGCTTTGAAAGGCTGGTCATGGCTCACATCAACACCATTATCCCAGAAACCCTAGACCCACTCCAACTGGACAAGAGGAACACCGATGTGAGAATGCTATTCATTGACTATAGCTCAGCGTTCAACACCATAGTGCCCTCAAAGCTCACCAGAGAGAGAGAGAGAGAGAGAGAGAGAGAGAGAGAGAGAGAGAGAGAGAGGAATCCCATAAACTCTGGTAGAAAGTAGTGCACTACATCTAGACTGTTGGAACCCTGTAGGGTGGCAGACACCCTTACCCTTAGTAGGCTATGTGTGTTTGTGTGCGTGTGTGTTCGTGAAACATATGTTTACATTGCCAAAGCATGTGAAATAGTACAAAAGGGAAAATAAATAAACATAAATATGAGTCTCTCTCTCTCTCTCACACACACACACACACACACACACACACACACCAAAACTAACACCCAGCCGACATCTCGCGGTCGTCTGTCATCTTTAACATGGAACACGCGTCGACCATAAAAACTCACTCAGGATGAAACTGCTCACATCTCTGTG
>NW_019951443.1:0-5858 GCF_002910315.2 Salvelinus sp. IW2-2015 | reverse complement strand
GATGATGACGTAGGAGGAGGAGAGTGGGAGAGAGGAGGAGAGAGAGAAGATGGAGAGGAGAGAGAAAGGGAGAGAGAGGAAGAGAGAGGGGACGAAGGGAGGTTGAGACGTAGAGACAATATGACGTCCTGAATTGCCGTCTCCCTACAACCTTATCTGATCGTGTTCAGTTTCAGGAACATGTCCTGAGTCTGTTGGCTCACTTCCACCTAGCAAAATAGCTCAGGAGGCTTACATGCTAGATCAGACACATGATAATGATGACTCTGAATGACGGGTGGGGTGTAGTGAGTGGTGTCATGCAAGCCTGGGGCAATGTCATGGACCCCAATGAACGTCTCAGTGATCCTGCTTTTATATCCTGGACTGAAATCATATATATGCACCTGAATGATTGAAGTAAACAGAACACACACAGCGAACAAGGAGACACACACACACCACACACACACACAGCGAGCAGAGACACACCACAGCGAACATAGAGACACACACACAGAATCAGAGACCACACACACTCACTACGACACACACAGCGAGCAGCACACACAGACAAGAGCACAAACAAGGATCAGAGACACACACACCAGGTCAACAACGACAGAGACACACACAGATCATGACACCATCAAGGATGGACACACACACACCAACGGACAAGCACACACACACAGAACATTAGAACACAAGCCACCCACAGAACCATAGCAACACGAGAACCAACAGACCGAAACAGAGACTCGAAGGAAGGAGAGGAAGAGAACAGAGAGAAAGGAAAAGCCATGAATGAAGAGGAGAGAGATGATAGAGAGGAGAGAGAAAGAAAAGAGTGAATTGAAAGAGAAAGAGAGAGAGAGAGAGAGAGAGAGAGAGAGAGAGAGAGAGAGAGAGAGAGAGAGAGAGAGAGAGAGGCAAGTTCTATTAATTTACTCTCTCTGTTATCCAACAGCCCTCCAGTCCAGTCATGGTCCCAATGAATAACAACAGCATGGCCCTCTCAGCGTGTGAACCTACTACCACTCTATCACGGCCCTGAGCCCTCTCTCTGACACACACTCCACTGGAGAATATCCCAGCCTGCCTCTGCCAGATGAGGTGGAGCAGCACGGCACTGCAGAGGGGTGATAGATTTTACCATGCAGAGCTTGAAATGTGGCATTTACAGAATCAACAACAACAACAACAACATCAACAAAAAGAAACTCAATGCCCCCAAACCATAAAATAAGGTATTCCATTATCTGTGGAAAAAAATGCAGAGAGAGAACGAGAGAGAGAGAGAGAGAGAGAGAGAGAGAGAGAGAGAGAGAGAGAGAATAATAAAAAAAATTATGAAAGAAAGATGATTCCCAGTAAACCTGGACAAAAACAAAGACTAGGAGTCTAGAACAGTGAGGGGCTGTCTGGTGCCCTGGGACTGAAAATCTAATGCCTGACTTGAAATCAAGTAAGGGAGCTGTCCACTGGCCCACTCTAGCATGTGGTGCTGAAATGGCCCCTTGGCTCTGAACAGAGGAGAAGGGGAGGTGGAGCCCACAGAGCAAGTACAGCGGGACAACTAAACCTATTAGTGTTRCTCCAGCAGACAGACAAGGAGTCAATGTTCAAATCAGGGGTCAGGGGTCAAAGAGTAATCTGGGAAAGGCCTTGGTAGCTCCAAACAGTCTCAGAGACAAGCATTTAAAAAAAATCTGTCTTCAAAAAGCCTTAGACCTTATATTTTCATTCATCTGCCTTAGAAGTTAGAGAAGAGTGAGGAAAGGAATATACATATAAATGCGAGAAAGAGATATATAAAAAGGGTTTCAAGAGTTGGATGGAGAGAGGAGAGAGGGAGAGGTGATAGAGAGAGAGGACATAGAGGAGCTAGACACAGAGAGTGGAGATATAGAGAGAGGACAGAGAGAGGAGATATAGAGAGAGTACATAGAGAGACTCACCCTCTTCAACATATATATCAATGAATTTCGAGGGCACTAGAACAGTCTGCAGCACCCGGCCTCACCCTACTAGACTCTGAAGTCAAATGTCTACTGTTTGCTGATGATCTGATACTTCTGTCACCAACCAAGGAGGTCCTACAGCAACACCTAGATCTTCTGCACAGATTCTGCCAGACCTGKGCCCTGACAGTAAATCTCAGTAAGACCAAAATAATGGTGTTCCAAAAAAGGTCCAGTCGCCAGGACCACAAATACAAATTCCATCTAGACACCGTTGCCCTAGAGCACACAAAAAACTACATTTAACGCTCATTTAGCTGAACGCTCTATCCAAGCGACTTTACAAATTGGAAAGTCATCCCCGATATTCACCTCCCCATTCATCTGGTCCCGTGGGATGAACCCACAACCTGGGTTGCAACGCATGCTCTTAACAACTGAGCCACAACGGCTTGGCCTAAGACTTCAACAATACTGGCCTAGGACTTCACGCCCAGGTAACTTCCACTAGAGCTGTGAAGATCTGAGAGACAAGGCAAGAAGGGCCTCTATGCCATCAAAAGGAACATAAAACTTCCAACATAAACCAATCTAGGATCTTGGCTAAAAATCTTGACTTCAGTTCATAGAACCCATTGCCCTTATGGTTTGTTGGAGGTCGGGGTCGCTCACCAACAGATTTCACAAAATGGACAACAAAATTGAGACTCTGCAGCAGAATTCTGCAAAAAATATCCCTCCGTGTACCAATGAGAACACCAATAATTGCATCAGAGCAAATTAAGCGATAACCACTAATGATCAAAATCCGAAAAAGAGCCGTTAAATTCTACAACACCTAAAAGGAGCTCCCAAACTTCCATACAAAGCCTCATCAACAGAGAGATAATCCTGGAGAGTGTCCCCTAACAAAGCTGGTCCGGGCCTGTCCCCAAACACAAACACCCCACAGACCAGGACAGCACAACAATTAGACCTAAACCAAATCATGAAGAAAACAAAAAGATATTATTGACACATTGGGAAGAATAAGAAAAACCAGAGCAAAACTAGAAGTTATTGGCTAACAGAAAGTACACAGTGGCAGAATAATCCTCCACTGTTAATGAACCAACTTAAGGAACTTGACTATGTCGGGACTCAGTGGCATAGCCTGCATTGAGAAAGCCGCGTATGGCAACCTGGCTCTCAGAAGACAGGCTATGGCACACGCCCACAAAATAGGTGGAAACTGACTGCATTAATCCTGCCCAATGTATGACCATATCTAGAGACACATATTTTCCCTCAGATTACATAATCCACAAAGGAATCAAAAACAACCCCAATTTTGATAAAACTCTCCCGTATCACTGGTAAATTCCACAGGGTCCATCTCAGCAGAAGATTGTGACCCTGTTCCAAGAAAAAGGGCAACCAGTGAAGAACAAATATATTATATATATACAACCTCATATTATGCTATTATTTTCCTTTTACTAACCATGTACAATCGTTAAAAACGTAGATAGACATAATATGACATTGTAATGCTCTTTTATCTTTTGAACTTCTGTGAGTGTAATGTTAACTGTAATTTTTAATTATTTCACTTTGTTATCGTATCTACCTCACTTGTTGGGCATGTAAACATATGTTCCAGGCATAAAGCCCCTTTGCAATTGGGAATTGGAGTAGGAGAATGAGGGAGGGATATAGATATCTCTCTGTCTCTCTAATCTTCTTCCCATCTGTGTCACGTCGTTGGAATTGCAAATTCGACAAGGCGCAGCGATGTTGATCCACCATTTATTGTATTAGAAAAGTGATAATAGGAGCAACACAAAAACAAATATAGGACAATAACTAACAACGAACGTAACTACAGAGATGCTACTGCAATAACTCAAAAAATTCCCATAACAACAGGTGAAAAAGGCTACCATAAATTGACAATTAGAACAAAAGTACCACGCCTCTAATTGGGGAATCATACCAATCACCAAACTTAGAAACAAAACTAGAACCACATAAAAATATAGAACAGACACCCCTGTCCGGCCCTGACTACTCATGCCAAGAAAATAAAGGCTTCTATGGTCACGTGAATAAGTGACATATCTCTCCTCTCTCCTCGTCATCTTCTCAGTCGGCTGTCTACTCTCCTTCCTTCTCTCTCTTCCTCCTTCCTCCTTTCTCCCTCCTCAATTCCTCTCTCTTCTCTCTGCCTAACCTCTCTCTCGTCTCTGTTGACAGTCTCGTCTCCCGTCTCGGCTGCTCGCCTATCTCTTGCTTACTCCTCTCTGCTATTCTTGTGTTGAACCCCAGTCGCTGACTACTCTCTCTCTGCTCTCGCCCTCTTGCACTCTCACTACTACTCCCTGTTGAACCAGTCTCTGGTCCTTTTACAATCTTCTGCTGCTCTCTCTCTGCTACTCACTATGCCTTCGTCCTTGTTGACCCAGGTGCCGCTGCCTACTCTCTCCCTCTCTCTGCTCTCTCTCCCTGTCACTTACTCTCTCACTCTTATCTCCCATCCTACTTTCTCTGTTGACAGGCTGCTACCCTCTCCTGGCTCCCTCCTTCTCTCCTCGTCTCTGCTATCTAGAACTCGCCCTCCATCTACCCTTACTCTCAATCCCGTTGACCAGCGGCTGCTACTCTCTCTGCTCCCCTCTCTGGCTGGGCTTATCCCTGTTCGACCAGCTTCGTGCCTATCTACTTTCCTCCCTCATTCTCCCTGCTCACTCTCATATCGCTTGCCCCCTCACCCGTCTCTGCTACTGACTGTTGACCAGGGCTGCTATCATCTCCTGCTCTCTTCTCCTTGCTACTCTGCTGTTGACGCAAGGCTGCCTACTCTCCTGCTCTCTCTCTGGGCTATACTCTGGTTGGACCAGGCCTGCCTACTCCTCCTGATCGGCCTCTCCTTCTGTAAACTTTGTTGACCAACCAGGCTGGCCATACTCTCTCCTGCTATCTCCTTCAGTTCTCTGTTATCTCTGTTGACCAGGGTGCTCCTATCTCTCCTCTGCTCACTTCTCTGCTTACTTTAGCTCTTGTTGACCAGAGCTGTCTACTCTCTCTCCCTCTGTCCTCTCTTCTCTGGGGCCTATTATCTGTTACAGAGCTGCCTACTCTCTGTTCCTCCTTCCCTCTCCTCTCTGCACTTCTGTACTCTGTTGAAGGTGCCCTATGTCTCTCCTGGGCTCTCTCTGGTGTGCTACTTCTTGTTGAACAGCTGGCCTACGTCTCGCATTCCTGCTCTCTCCTGTTTCCGCGTCCGCTTGACTTCTCTGGTACCATAGACCAGTGCCTGGCTACTCACGTCCTGCTCCTCTCTCTGTACTCTTGCTGTTGACCAGCTGCTCTCTCTACTGTCCTTCTGCTTCTCTGCTACTTGTCTGTTGACCAGGCTTGGCCTAATCCTCTCCTCCTGCTCATAATTCTCTCTGCTACTCTACTCTATAGACCGGCTGGCCTAATCTCTCTAGGCTCCTTTCTCTGCTATCTCTATAGACCCAGTGCCTACTTAATCTCCTCCTGCTCTCTTCGGCTTGTTGGTGCCTGAGGGTGTGAATACATAAGTGGCCTGGTGTTGGCCAAATCAGGCTGGGACAGGATGGTTTGGAGTGCATCCTGTGTTTTTTGGGCCATAATTTGCACACTTGTGTTGGGGGAAGAGGTTTATCTCTTGGATGCAATTTCCCATTGCAAGTCATGTGGATGGCCAACCTGCAGTGGGTTTTTTCCAGATTAAGTGTTTAACGGTCTGGGGCTGGGGCTGGGGTAACAACAGGCTTGTGTAATGGAGGGGTTGTGGGGGGGGGGGGGGGGTGGTAGGGATGGAGAGAGCTTCTCTTGTGTAATGTCCATGTTTTGGGGGGGAGGGGCTTCCTTGCTTTGACTGGGGGTGTGGGTAAAGTGTTGTCGGTA
>NW_019951442.1:5646-11506 GCF_002910315.2 Salvelinus sp. IW2-2015 | reverse complement strand
GTCGTTCTCGTTTGTTGACATCACTCGATCAGTCTGTGGAGAGTAATTCATCAGAAGTCTTTGTTGTGTCCCCAGAAGTCACAATGTCTTTTATGCGTAGCTTCTCTGTCTCGGAGTATCTGTTCGTTAGAATGGATCTTTCAGAGTACCACCCGGTGGTTCTCTGTCGAGTTTACTAGACTGAAGTACTTGAACAGCTGCAGACTGAATTTTCCTGTGTAGTCTTCTTCTCTTCTTCGAGAGAGAGAGTTTCAGAGTTTCTAACAATTTCGTAACTTTCAACTCACGCTGTCGGTCACGCTGGTCTATGTAGAGTCAAACCATTTTACACATCCGGCTTACTGTCGCGTATACTGGTCTCTATTGTCTAACCATTTGTGACGTCCGGTTTATCGTTCACTACTGGTCTGATGTGAATTTCGTCACGGGTCCTTTTATACACTCTGGAAAAAGGGAGGTTCCATTATAGTTTGGACATAACGCCTGTGCTCACGTGCGGCGTGGTTACTGCTGATAACCTTTATATGAAAAACTATTTTTCATTTACAGTTGAAGTCGGAAAGTTTAATACACCTTAGCGCCAATACATTAAGCTACGTTTTCACAATTCCGTTGACTTTAATCCTGTAAAGATTCCTGTTTTAGGTCAGTAAGGATCACCATTTTTATTTTAGGAGTGAACATGTCATGAATATATTTTTAATTATTTTAATTTTTATTTTATATTTTTATCACCTTTATTTACCAAGGTAGGCTAGCTTGAGAACAAGTTCTCACTTTACCTAACTGCGACCTGCAAGATCACAAGCATCAGCAGTGGAACAGACAACACACAGAGTTACAGCATGGGTAAACAATAACAGAGTCAATACCACAGTAGGAAACAGAAAGAGTCTATATACATTGTGTGCAAAGGGCAATGAGGAGGTAGGCAATAAATAGGCCATAGGAGCGAATTTAGAATTAACAATTAGCAGATTAACACTGGATGATAAATCATACAGATGATCATGTGCAGTAAGATACTGCGTGTGCAAAAGCAGCAGAAAAAGTAAACTGAAATCAAAAATCAGTATGGGGATGAGGTAGGTAATTGGCGGGTGCCGGCTATTTACAGGAATGCGACATATGTACAGCTTTGCAGCGATCGGTTAGCTGCTCAGATAGCAGATGTTTAAAGTTGGTGAGCAGAAATAAAAGGTCTCCAACTTCAGCGATTTTTTGCAATTCGTTCCAGTCACAAGGCAGCAGAGACTGGAAGGAAAGGCAGCCAAATGACGGTGTTGGTTTTGGGATATCAGTGAGATATATAATGATTAGAGAGAATGGATTTATTTCAGCTTTTTTTCTTTCATCACCATTCCCAGCTGGTCAGAAGTTTACATACACTCAATTCGTATTTCGGTAGCATTGCCTTGAAATTTTTAACTTGGGTCAAACGCTTCAGGTAGCCTTCCACAAGCTTCCTCACAAATAAGTTGGGCTGAATGTTGGCCCATCTCCTCTGACAGAGCTGGTGCAACTGAGTCAGGTTTGTAGGCCTCCTGCTCGCGCACAAATCAGTTTTAGGTCTGCCCAAAAAATTGTAATTTTGGATTGAGGTCAGGGGGCTTTGTGATGGTCCACTCCACATAACTTGACGTTTTGTTGTCCTTAAGCCATTTTGCCACAACTTTTGGAAGTATGCTGGGGTCATTGTCCATTTTGGAAGAACATGTTTGCGACCACCTTTACTTTCCCTGACTGAATGTCTTGAGATGTGATTGCTGTCAATATATCCACAATAATTTCCATTCGCTCATGAAGCCATCTATTTTGTGAAAGTGCACCCAGTCCCTCTGCAGCAAAAGCACCCCACGAACATGATGCGCCGACCCGTGCTTCGCGGGTTGGGATGGTGTTCTCTTTCGGCTTGCAAGCCTCCCCCTTTTTCCTCCAAACATAAGAGGTGGTCATTATGCGGCTGTCATTATGCTGTGCGTCCAATTACTCTGAGCTGCTGTGTTTTGACGTAGGTTTCTGTCAGCCAATCAACCTTCTTAGACTCTCAACAACATCATACACTGGCAACGGACTTCACTATGTCCCTCTCTTGGCTTGGTATTTTTCGTTGGAGCGCGGACTTCTCCCTTCTGTCTGGTGACCCAACAGCTTCATCCCCTTCCATGTATTTCTCCTCGACCTCTCTGGCCTTAGCTCCTGCCGGATGACACAACATCCCTCTTGCTTCCATTCAGGACAACGAGATCCGCAGTATTCATGGATGGCGTAGGCCGGGACGTTTTCCACAGTTACAAGAGTTGGCCAATAAGAAGCCAGGAACAATGTTCCATGGGGTTGTTCTAGAACCCAAGCCCATCGGAGTTCTGTTGATCGTCCAGGTCCAAGATGGCTGATTGTACAGTGGGGTAATCCATGTTGTCGTCCCTGGCTCTTCTCTTTGATGAACTCGGGAGCTGCTGTGACCCAGTGGTGGGTCCCCTCTCTCTTATTTTATTCATTTGTCTTTATTTTATTGAAGCCTTTATAGAGAGACACAGATGATTGGTCCTTTCGCCGCGGGACACCGTTAATTGGTTTTTTCGCACAGAGAGACAACAGGTTGATTGGTCTTTCAATAAGGACAGAATCGGGATTGCGCGCTCTTTTCACTAACAGGGGGCGGGTTCCTGTGATTGGTTTCTTTTCACACAGGGATGCTACTAACTTGGTTCCATTTCATAAGGTACGGTTCTGGGCTGGTTCCAAAAGTTCCCGTGAATTATTAAAACTCTTTGTACAAGTATCTTTTAAATGTTCGAGCCGTTTTCCCCCAAAACCATCCTTTATTAGAGTTTGCACGTTGAATTCGTTAGGATCTAACGCCTCAGACCACTCATAAACACGTGGGCCTTAGATCACCGGTTTGCCCCTCGCCACATCACTTTGCACAGAGAAACTCTCAGCTAAACATCAATGAACATCTGTCTCTCTCTGTGACTGCCAAAACCTCTGTATTTAAATAGCCTAAGTAATGTTTGTAAACAAGGGAAGCAAGGATAATTATGAGACGACAAAGACATACAATCGTAAATATGTACATTGCATTTTTAAATCCGAATGAGCGGTTGWTGGGGTGTTAAATATCKATTTTTACGTTGAGCGTATTATTCAACTGTYTGTACGACAGGTGAAGTCCTTTGTCTCTTCTTCTCCTGCTCTTGCCCCTCCCTTTTCATTGTGTAACAAGTRGTCATATCGGGTTAGTCCACTAGGGACTTTTCATTGCATTATGTAGTAATCAATGTGTAATATAATCTATCTAACCCACTCAGTCTTTATATGCAGCACCATGCTCTAGCAATCTAACCCACCCAGTCTTTACATCCAGCACCATCCTCTAATAATCTAACCCACTCAGTCTTTACATCCAGCACCATCCTCTAGTAATCTAACCCACTCAGTCTTTTAATCCAGCACCATCCTCTAGTAATCTAACCCACTCAGTCTTTACATCCAGCACCATCCTCTGGTAATCTATCCCACTCAGTCTTTACATCCAACACAATCCTCTAATAATCTAACCCACTCAGTCTTTACATCCAGCACCATCCTCTAGTAATCTATCTAACCAGCCTATATGAATGTGAAGAGAAGCTGAAAGTGGTGCTAGAGTGTCCTTTCTCCTCCGGGACACTTTGCTCTGGTTACAAGCTGCATACCACTAATTTGTCTCTGAATGTTGAAAAGCACCAAGGCTTTTAGTCATCAGGACGAACGACAGTCAGGCAGGAGGGAAGTATGGAAGGAGCAGTAATGTGTTCACTCCAGCCGCTTAGTATCACACACCATCTCCAATCAGAAGTGAGCGTAAAARGGAACGGAATATCAATTGCTTTGGGGCCAAACATTTTACTGCTGGGTCTCCCAAAATGGATTCAGACGGCTGCATGTTTTCCCAATGAGAGGAAAGCTCAGAGCTTGTAAACATGGTGGAGGGTTTTGGAGGATATTCCAGCTCTGGCTCGACTCTCTCTATAAAATAAGACATTTAGAAAKTAAATAGCTGTGTTCTTACATTTGTCCTATTTCACACATGTAAAACTGCATTGGAAAATATTTTTGTTGCATATCCCGCTCAGACACCTTCGGAGAGTGAGGTCAGCCAGGGATCAGATAGTATTGACAACAGAGACCATTGTGAAATAGGGTTCTTTTCCTTGCTCAAGGGCACATCAACAGATTTTTCACCTAGTTGGCACTGGGATATGAACCAGCAACCTTTCGGTTACTGCCCCAACGCTACTAACTGCTGGTCTGCCTGCCACCCCTATTTTGCTGCTCTGCTGAACTGGTCAAATGAAGATCCTACACCTGCAAGTAAAACTTTACCCTCTAGAATGCAGCTATGAACAAAGTCAATGCTAGAAAGTTTGTTGAGGAATCAGAATTAGTTGGGTAACATGGATAATAAGACATATTATGTCTTATCTGCATAATATGCAATGTGATATACATGTTAATAGAATGTATCCTCGGACTCTGGTGTTGGCAGTTGTACTTCCTCCCTCAGCTGGGGCTCAGTCACCTGGGGCTCAGTCACCTGGGGCTCAGTCACCTGGGGTCAGTCACCTGGGCCCAGAGAGGGAGAGGTCAGGCTTGTCTTTCACATGTCCTGGTGCTATGAGAATACAGAAAGGGAAGAGGACAGGAGGGAACATGGTTTCATATGTGAATGTGTCTTTACTATTCTTAAACCATGTGAAGGACGGCGTGATTAAGGGGGAACAAATTACTTGTCTCCACAACGTCTGTGCGCAAGTCACTCCCGCCTTGGCATTGGGGGGAGGTGTATGGCAGTGTCTGAACCATTGTATGTCCCCTCTGATGTTGCACTTATCTTGGGATAGTGTATGACCTAGAAGCTCACTCCCCTCAGTGAGCTTGTCCAGGAGTGGGGTCAAGAGGGGGTTTACTTGAGATGGGTGTATCTAGAGTTGACAATTGAGTATTGCCATTGGATGAGTTGATGTTTTTGTGCTATGATGTACCAGGAACGAGATTAGAACCTTGTCTGAGGGACCAAACTGAACGATAATTTATAGCGAATGCTATCTGGCTACGGGATACACCTTTCTCATTATTAAGTCTACCTTTGTGAACTGTTCCTAATATCTGTGGTTTGTCATGTTGACTAGGGGGGTGGATCTTCGCTATAAAAGATCTCAGTAGCCATTGTGTTGTCACTCTCAACGGTTCATTAGAAATGGCGAATCGTTGAGATCATTGCTATCGTCCAAAGCTCTTATTATTTAAGATTGTGCTAGTCTTAAGTTATAACTCGACTAGAGCATATGCTGTGAAGTTTGCTCTCCTCATGTAAAGCCAGGACATAACCACCACAAAAGGACAAGGCCACTATTAGTGGCAAGAAAGGAGAATACTGCGGTATTCTGACAGTATAGTTTTATTATTCAGCCTCCAGCGTTCTTGCCTTAGTGTGCCACACTGCCCTTTACCGACTCGTGGTTGTGAGGTATAGCATGTAAGAGTTTCGATTTTTAAGCTGGTCCGTTGAATCGTCATACAAGACCGCCTGAGAAACCAATTCGTTGTTTTTCCAAATCATACGGTGTTGCCTCTTCCCGTCCGTCTGTCGTGAGAATAGATGAGGTCATCGTCTACACAATCCGGTCCTTCGCCCCACTCAAGAAAAACTTTTTAGTAAAGGCCTCCAGACTACAGCCTCCCATGGGTCATAATTGACTGACCATCAGCCAAAAACACAGAACAGACAAGCCCTCCCCCTCCCTCCCTCCCTCCCTCCCTCCCTCCCCTTCCCTCCCTCCCTCCCTCCTCCCTCCCTTGAACCAACTCTCGT
>NW_019951442.1:0-5156 GCF_002910315.2 Salvelinus sp. IW2-2015 | reverse complement strand
TGGATCTACAGCATTGCAGGGCCCGAAGTCAGTTTCTGAAAAGTTTGAGATCCAAGTTGAAGAAGAAGAAGATGATGATGATGTGGAAGAAGAGGAAATTGGTGGTCTGATCAATTCAGACGGAGAAGAAATTGGTTGGGATCGTCATCGTATCAGTAAGTGATAGAATGTTGATAGTTAGAATGTTGATGATTCACTCGTTATCTAACCCCATTCCGTTTCATCAACACAGGACAGAGCGTCAGCCGTCCTTCTGACAGCGAGGAGAGTCCCTCCGCATCAGCAGAACCTGAACAACACCAGGAGAAGAATCACAACAACACCAAGTCTCACCACTGCTTTAGATGTGGGAAAGACTTTGCCAACATCTCTAACCTCCGGCGACACCAGAAGAGACACTCAGGTTGTTGTCCCCACTGAGTGCCTCTTAAATGATGAGTTCTAATATGGAATTCCACATGGCGTTCTTTGATTCCTTTTCATTGATAGGTCGTTGTGACCCATGTAGAATTCACTTTGTTCCAAATAGCACCCTATTCCCTTTGCAGTGTGCTACTTTTGACCAAAGCCCWATGGGCTCTAGTGAACCACCAAGGGAATAGGGTGTCAATTGGGACACTGCCCTAAATACTGTAAATCTGACTTGACAGAAGAGAGTTCCGAACACAGATCCAACAGCGAAGCCAGGAAGTCCCACTGCTGCCCAGAATGTGGAAGAGACTGTAAGAAGCTATCAGCTCTACAGAAACACATGAAGATCCACACAGGAGAGAAGCCGTACCCTTGCTCCGTGTGTGGGAAACAGTTCCGTGAAAGAACAGCCCTCCGAGACCACCAGAAAGTGCACACGAGAGAAAAACCTTACCCTTGCCCCGACTGTGGGAAGAGGTTCGCTCACTCAGGAGCTATGAAGAGACACCTGCTGACACACACCGGAGAAAAACCTTACTCCTGCTCTGTGTGTGGGAGGAGCTACACCCAGATAGGGCGACTGAGAGAACACGAGCGAACACACAGGTTGGTTCTATGTTAAGTTTAGATGTTCTGCTGTTTAGTCTTTGCTGGCTCCTTTTTAGTCTGCCTATCTTGTAGTATTAGTCATACACATATTTGGGGGCTAAATAGGTTTTAGCCTTTTTTTTAAAAGCATTTCTACCGCTGTTGCTAATGCACATCAGGTCTGGGCCACAAAACTACTCAGAGTAGAAGTGCTGATCTAGGACCTGTCCATATAATCTTATTCATTATGATCTAAAAGGCTAAACTGATCCTAGATCAGTACTCCTACTCTGAGTAGTAGCAAGTAAGTAAGTAAGTAGAAGTGCTGATCTAGGACCTGTCCATATAATCTTATTCACTATGATCTAAACTGATCCTAGATCAGTACTCCTACTCTGAGAGGTGTTGTGAATACGGGCCCAGCTCGTTTGTCAAATAATTGGGCAAAAGATCAGAATTAGGCTGCCTGTGTAAACGTAACCTTTGTGATTTCTGCGTGTAATAAAAAGTGGTCTACACATAAAATGCATTTATTATTATTATTATTATTATTATTATTATTATTATAACAGCGAGGAGAAACACGACTGTTCCATCTGTTGGAGGAGCTTCTCCAAAGCCACGGCCCTCGTCGCTCACTTCAGGTAAAGCACTTTGGGACAACTACTGATGTTTAAACYGGCTTTATTAAATACATTTGTGATACACTGATTAATTCATGAATTGATGTTTTGATTGATTCAGGACTCACACTGGAGAGAGACCCTACGGCTGTGAGGAGTGTGGGAAGAGCTACGTACGAACCCAGAACCTCCGAGCCCATCAGAGGAAAAGTCACAGCAGCTCACTACCAAACCCTGGGACTGGGACAGGGGAAGACCTGGCTGCAAGGGTGAAGAGTGAAGAGGATTCTGTTAGTATCAGTGATGAAGAGGAGAAGGAGTTGATGCTAGCAGGGTGGAGGAAAACGACGACTAGCCTTACACATTAGGACAGCTTCCTCTTTGTGCTGACCATCTCTAGACACCGAATGAATACAATGGACCAAAACAAGGACCAGCCGTCCACATAGGATTTGCTGCATCCAAAATGGTACTCTATTCCCTAAATACCAGGTTCTGGTCAAAACTAGTGCACTACATAGGGAATAGGGTGTCATTTGGGATGCAGATAGTCTTTGTGGTGATGATCTGTAGACAAAGAACCAATAGAATGGACTGTAGTTCTAAATTCCACCAGAGGAGGGCAGCAAAGTCGGACGYAAATTATTAGTGTTGAGAAATTGAGTTTGATCTAAAACATACACTACATGACTAAAAGTATGTGGACACCTGCTCATCTAACATCTCATTCCAAAATCATTGACATTAATATGGAGTCGGTCCCAACTTTGCTGCTATAACAGCCTCCACCTCTTCTGGGAAGGCTTTCCACTAGATGTTGGAACATTGCTGCGGGGACTTGCTTACATTCAGCCACAAGTGCATTAGTGAGGTCGGGTACTGATGTTGGGCGATTAGGCCTGGCTCGCAGTCGGCGTTCCAATTCATCCCAAAGGTGTTCGATGGGGTTGAGGTCAGGGCTCTGTGCAGGACAGTCAAGTTCTTCCACACTGATCTGAACAAACCATTTCTGTATGGACCTCACTTTGTGCACGAGGGCATTGTCATGCTTAAACAGGAAAAGGCCTTCCCCAAACTGTTGTCACAAAGTTGGAAGCACAGAATCGTCTAGAATGTCATTGTATGCTGTAGCGTTAAGATTGGTGGCGAACTTTACACCACTCTGCCCGACGCTTGGTATTGAGCATGGTGATCTTAGGCTTGTGTGTGGCTGCTCGGCCATGGAAACACATTTCGTGAAGCTCCCGACAAACATTTATTGTGCTGATGTTGCTTCCAGAGGCGATTTGGAACTCGGTAGTGAGTGTTGCAACCGAGGACAGGCGATTTTTACACACTTCAGCACTCTGCGGTCGGCCACACAAAGCGGTAGGCCACACAAAGGCCCACAAGAGGTAGGCCACACAAAGCGGATAGGCCACAACAAGCGGTAGACGCACACAAAGCGGTAAGGCCACCAAAGCGGTAGGCCACACAAGCGGTAGGCCAACAAGCGGTAGCCCACAAAGGGCTAGGCCACACAAAGCGGTAGGGCACACAAAAGCGGTAGGCCACACAACAAGCGGAGCACAAAGGGTAGCCACACAAAGCGGTAGGCCAACAAAGCGGTAGGCCACACAAAGCGGTAGCCACACAAGCGGTAGGCCCACACAAGCGGTACGCCACACACACCAAGCGGTAGCCCACAAAGCGGTGCCACACACAGCGCTAGCCCACACAAGCGGTAGCGCGCACACAGCAGCGCTAGCCCAACACAAAGCGGCTAGGCCACACACAAGCGGTAGGCCACACACGAGCAAGCGGTACGCCACCCAAGCGGTAAGGCACACAAGCGGTAGCCCCCCACCACAAAGCGGTAGCCGCACACAAGCGGTAGCCACACACACACGCCGGTAGACACACAAGCGGTAGCACACAAAGCGGTAGGCCACACAAAGCGGTGGCCACACAGGGTAGGCCACACAAAGCGGTAGGCCACACGGAGACAAGCGGTAGGCACACAAACTAAACAAGCGGTAGGCCACAAGCGGTAGACACAACGGTAGAAAACCGACCACAAGCGGTAGGCACACAAGCGGTAGCCACCCACACAAAGCGGTAGGCCACACAAACGGTAGGCCAACACAAAGCGGTAGGCCACACAAAGCGGCTAGCCACACAAAGGGTAGGCGCACACAAAGCGGTAGGCCACACAAAGCGGTAGGCACACAAAGCGTAGGCCACACAAAGCGGTAGGCCACACAAGCGGTAGGACCACACAAGCGGTAGGCACACAAAGCGGTAGGCACACAAAGCGGTAGCCAACAAAGCGGTAGGCCAACAAAGCGGTAGGCCACACAAAGCGGTACAACAAGCGGTAGGCCACACAAAGCGGTAGGCCACACAAAGCGGTAGCCACACAAGCGGTAGGCCACACAAAGCGGTAGGCCACACAAAGCGGTAGGCCACACAAAGCGGTAGGCCAACAAGCGGTAGACACAAACGGTAACACCAAGCGGTAGGCCACACAAAGCGTAGGCAAGCAAAGCGGTAGGCCAACAAGCAGGGCGGTAGGCCACAAAAGCGGTAGCACACAAAGCGTAGCCACACAAAGCGGTAGGGCACACAAAGCGGTAGGACCACACAAGCGGTAGGCCACACAAAGCGTAGCCACACAAAGCGGTAGGCCACACAAGCGGTAGCCAACAAGGGTAGGCCACACAAAGCGGTAGGCCACACAAAGCGGTAGGCCACACAAAGCGGTAGGCACACAAGCGGTAGCCACAACGCGGTACGCACACAAAGCGGTAGGCACACAAAGCGGTAGGCCACAAAAAGCGGTAAGGCCAACAGCGGTAGCCACCAAAGCGGTCCACACAAGCGGTAGCCCAACAAGCTGGTAGACACAAGCGGTAGGCCACACAAAGCGGTAGGCAACACAAGCGGTAGGCCACACAAGCGTAGGCCACACAAGCGGTAGGCAACAAAGCGAGGCCACACAAAGCGGTAGGACAACAAGCGGTAGCCACAACAAGCGGAGGACAACAAGCGTGGCACACAGAGGGTAGCCACACAAAGCGTAGCCACACAAGCGGTAGCCACAAAGCGGTAGGCCACACAAACGGTAGGCCACACAAGCGGTAGCCGACACAAAGCGGTAGGCCACACAAAGCGGTAGGCGCCAACAAAGCGGTAGGCCACACAAAGCGGTAGGCACACAAAGCGGTAGGCCACACAAGCGGTAGCCCACAAAAGCGGTAGGCCCACAAAGCGGTAGGCCACACAAGCTCGGTAGCCACACAAAGGTAGGCCCACAAGCGGTAGCCACACAAAGCGTAGCTGCACACAAAGCGGTAGGCCACACAAAGCGGTAGCCACACAAAGCGGTAGACCACACAAAGCCGTAGCAATACACACAAGCGGTAGCGAACAAAGCGGTAGGCCCACAAGCGGAACAAACGGTAGCACACAGCGAGCACCAGCGGTAGGCCACCACAAGCGTAGCCACACAAGCGGTAGGCACAACGGAGCACAAGCTCACAGAGCAGGACCGCA
>NW_019951441.1:0-5861 GCF_002910315.2 Salvelinus sp. IW2-2015 | reverse complement strand
GTCTGCTCTCCAGGGGATAGATACAGGAGAAAGGAAGGCTCGTCTGCTCTCCAGGGGATAGATACAGGAGAAAGGAAGGCTCGTCTGCTCCCCAGGGGAAAGATACAGGAGAAAGGAAGGCTCGTCTGCTCTCCAGGGGATAGATACAGGAGAAAGGAAGGCTCGTCTGCTCTCCAGGGGATAGATACAGGAGATAGGAAGGCTCACTGGTCCAGTGAGGGAGTCAGCAGCTTCTTAAACTAAATGGCTGTTGGAGTAGACAGCACGGGTGGCGCTGGTCTGGAGAAAAGACAAAAGGCAGTAAGGTAGATGTTTTATTTACATAGACAGTTACTCCTCCTCCTCCATAATCTTTTGGCACAAATTGATGAAATTTGTTCTCACCTCCAGAGTGTTCCAACCTGGTACCACACCTTGCCGTTAGTAGCCAGGTAAGAAGAGGAAGCGTTCAGACCAGCAGCCTCCAGGTTAGCCCTGTCGAGATTCACCTGTACCAGGCTCCGCCCACACACTAGCTCTGAGGCCGTGATAGGTTGCCCTTTAACGTGGACAGAAGGGGAATGGAGAGAAAAGTTGAAAGAGGGAAAGAGGGAAAGATAAAAAGATGGAGAGAAGGTTACTATCAGCCAATGTTACTCTCAGCCAAGGTGAGCATGCCTACTGTCAAAAACACACAGGAAGTTCCGCTCCTACACCAGCTCTGGAGCTCAGTGATGAAGTCAGCAGGTTAAAACACACAAGAAGTTCCGCTCCCACACCAGCTCTGGAGCTCAGTGATGAAGTCAGCAGGTTAAAACACACACAGGAAACACCAGCTCTGGAGCTCAGTGATGAAGTCAGGAGGTTAAAACACACACAGGAAACACCAGCTCTGGAGCTCAGTGATGAAGTCAGCAGGTAAAACACATCAACAGAAAAAAAGTGTGTGTCTGTTACTTGAACTGTGTGAAGCATTTATTTGAGCTGAAATTTCTGAGGCTGGTAACTCTAAAGAACTAATCCTCTGCAGCAGATGTAACTCTGGGTCTTCCTTTCCTGTGGTGGTCCTCATGAAGAAACTTTCAAAGTTCTTTAAATTTTTCGTATTGACTGACCTTCATGTCTTAAAGTAATGACGGACTGTCATTTCTCTTTGATCATTTGATCTATTCTTGCCCTAAAATGGACTTACTATTTTACTAAATTGGTCCATCTTCTGTATACCCCTCCCTACCTTGTCACAACACAACTTATTGGCTCARATGTATTAAGGAGGAAATAAATTCCACAAATTAACTTTTAAGAAGGCACACCTGTTAAATGAAATGTATTCCAGGTGACTACCTCATGAAGTTGGTTGAGAGAATGCCAAGAGTGTGCAAAGCTGTCATCAAGGCAAATGGTGGCTATTTAAAGAATCTCAAATATAACATATATTTAGATTTGTTTAAAAAAAATTGGTTACTACATGATTCCATGCGTGTTATTTCATAATTTTGATATCTTCACTATTATTCTACAATGTAGAAAATAGTAAAAATAAAGTAAAACCCTTGAATGAGTAGGTGTTCTAAAACBTTTGACCGGTAGTGTATATATTCTTATACTACAAGGGGTTTGACATGTAGTGAATCTGTAATCAATGTAAGCCAATGCGTTATTGAGCTAAATTAATTAAGGCCAATTTCAAATCATTTAATGGCTTATATACTAATCTTTTTCATACTTCAATGGTTTTAAAATTCCATAATCAAGATAAACTAAAGTGATCCTCGGGTATGACCCCCCTCCCACCCCCACCGGTTTAGACAGGGGTTTAGATTTATGGGGTTAAAAGCATTGCCGTGTGAAACAGCCCCCTCTGATCTCCGTATGTGTAGACCATGTATCTGATGCTGTCTGGGACAAACAGAGTATGGCCATTCATACTATTCTGTCCACACAGCATCCAGATACATGGTCTACAGTATAGAGGGCGCTTGTTCTCTCCACTCTGATGCTTTCTCTGTGCATCATTTCAGCAGAGGAGGAAGAGTGTCGAAGAGCGAGAGGGCTCACTCTCGCCAAAATCATGTCCCATGAATAGCCGCACATATCTGCGCGCGAAGCTGGTTGCGTATTCATAACTATAGGCTAAGTAATAACCTTTGCTGCTTACGATTGTTTAGATTTAGGTTCTTTCTATTTCTTTTCAATATTTCGTTGCGGAGTTGTTTGTTCTCGATGCTATGATTAGTCTTTTACTGCCAGACCTTCTTCTTATATGCATCTGCTTTGAGTGCTAATTATTAGTTGTGTAGAGCTGTGATTTTGCTGTGGATCAGATAGGTGGTGTTACGTGGTGACTGTAACGCTCTGAGAGACTTCTGTTGAGGTCAATGTACAGTAATCGTACAGTACTATCCCAAGGGATGAGGCTGTAGGTGTCACCGTTACCATAGGAGGTCTCCTCAAGCCTAACGTCTGACTATACAGACACAGCGATGCGCCGACAGAAGCTGCAGGAGTTTATCCCGTTTGGTGTTTGGTGTTGTTTTGATCATAATGTCTGATGTTCTTATGGGGCACATAGTTTTGGAGGACAGTACTGTCACCTAGTCCAGGTAGGCTGTCTTTCGCCCTTGTGTGGCTAACATGTCAGGTTCTTCGTGTCCGAGTTTTCTGGGATTTTTAGGTCCCCACGAGACTAGGATAGAGTGCTATTCAGATGTCAGACTAGTAGACGTACAGAGACTAGTACGATATATCGAGAGTGCTCAGATAGAATGTAAGCTTATCTAGGCCAGTAGATGTCAGACTAGGTAGATACTAGTAAGCATTCAACTAGTAGGTGACTAGTAATGTCAGATAGTTAGCAGACCAGATAGAGTAGACACTAGTACAGTAGCATGCCGCTGGCACTGGAACCTGGTTGATCTCCCGGCCTCTAGGGATGGGAACGCCTTCATCAGTTAAAGTCATGGGGATTCTTATTGGATGGGGATATCTAGGTAGCACACATAAAGTTTTGTCGTCGATGGAGTTCAACTTCCTTGTTCAGATTCTCAGCCAGATGGTAAAATGTGTACCAGTTTCTGGGACGATATATTTTACATGAAGTGGTAGGGTCTGCTCTATACAAATTAGATACCCTCAATGAGTCTCTTCCCTGTCACACCTGGTAGTGGTGATGGGAGGCTAACCCACTCTTCACGTACCATCTAGGGCGCAATAGCCGATTCTCACGCCTCTTGTACGCATGGTTTCTTGTAGGAATGACCATGTCTGTATTTCCCCACATTTATATGATCTCATAAACTTCCAGGTTTCCCGCTCTTTAGGCAAGGAGGCAGAGACCTCAGACCTGCTGAGCGCTTATAATTTCGGATGATAGTGAGAGTCTTTAAAAAGCCTTCTTTTGATTCCCATAAGTGTCTGATGAGCTTTGTCCTCTCTCTTCCATTTACCACTTTCTATCACCCCACCCCACCCCCTCCTCTTGTAACATTCTCCATCTCCTATGACTGAAGAACTTAGACATTGAAAGTCTATTATGTAAATTAGCTTCTAACTATTATCGTACATTCTTGACATGGGTCTGTTGTCAGGAAAGAAAAGAATGGTGCAAATCTAAAATCAAATCCTGGTTGTGACACTCACAGCTTTTGTGTTTGGACCAAGACGTTGGGTCGCCAATGGACATTACTCTTTAATTCACATTTTAAGATAACCAGGGACAAGTGAAAAGCCCAATTCAAATTATATCCATTCCATGACGCCATTCGATATATCACCAGTGTGGATCCTTACTAAAGACCTCCCATGAATTGGTCTTCACCCTATCTTTAAGCGTCTCGATGATACTTGACCTGCGTTGCAAACATGTTGAGTTTTATGAGGGTACTGTAATGAGCATCGTCACACCTGGCTCAATAAGAGTCAGACGGGACTGTGGTGGAGAGTTATAGTCGATTAATTCATACGTAGGCTATTGACTGGAATATACACAGTACTGCTCACAGTGTGGCGAAGCTGCTGGCGAAGTACCGTATCTGGTTGTTTTACTGACTGCAATTCAGCGAGTAGCTGTCTGTTATGTGATACCATGTCACATATCAATTACGGGGGAAGTATGTGTTGAATGGTAAGGAGGGATGTTCTTCGTTCAAGGAAGAAACTCATTGCCTGTTGAGTTATCATTTACAATCAGCAACAT
Organism: Salvelinus sp. IW2-2015; assembly: GCF_002910315.2. Taxonomy (NCBI): domain Eukaryota; kingdom Metazoa; phylum Chordata; class Actinopteri; order Salmoniformes; family Salmonidae; genus Salvelinus; species Salvelinus sp. IW2-2015. The sequence continues at coordinate 1,687 of NW_019951441.1, read as the reverse complement.
GTTATTTGCGTTTATTCGAGATTGAACTATTGTCAGTGAATATAATAGAAGGTAATAAACAAATCATATCACGTTAGTGTTATAAATGTAAAGACTAATGATATGTGCAGTATATGCAAATCTCACAAGTGTTGTCGTCTCTCTGCTGATCTTTAACATAACAATGTGGTAAACTTTAGCAGATGTCATATGTCAAGGTAAAACAGAGATTAGCCGTAGTCTTATAACACGTATTTGAACCACAGCTATGCGTGCAGTATAGTCCTACGGTGTGTATTAAGTCGTAACCTCAGGCCGTTAAAGCGCAGTTATCACTCTGCGAGCACATATAGGCACTGATGACGAGCTGATGTCACTACAGAGAAAATTGTCGAACCAACGGGTATGTGTAGATAATGCCCCTCCCTCTCCACCACCACCGATCAACGTGTATACTGAACATGACACCCGTTTCAGGCAGAGAGGAAAGAGACCGGATATCTTTTCATGCATTGTTTATTTCACTTTTGTTTCTTTTATCATCTTCTACTGCGTTGGGCAATCGTTAAATCATAGTGTTTCCCATGCCCAAAAAAAGAGTCCTAATTGAGAGAGGGAGAGAAGAGTCAGAGAGAGACGAAAGTGAGAAGAGAGAGAGAGAAGAATACAGGAGAGAGCGAGAGAAGAGGAGACGACAGAAGACGAGAGAGAGGGGTCATAATCGAAGGAGCATTTCAAAATAAGCGTATAGACCAGAGTATTGCGATCACCCTTTGTCAAGGGTGTAGTGTAGATCATGGGACGTCTTTTGGACCTGTGCTAGCTGGTAGTAAAGTAACTTTAAAACAGTTATAGTAACTGGTGTGTAAATTAACTTAACAGTATAGTTACTGTCTATATTTTCTATACAGAAACCTTTAACCATTATGGTTACATTAACTAGATAAAGTAACTTTATAAACTCGAGCATAGTCAAAACCTGTTGGTGTAGAAGTAACGTAGAAATGTTTGAAACATCACTATATATCGCTTCAACCGTGGATAACTGTCCAGAATGAAAGATACTTCACCATGTATGTCTTCCTGCTTGTCTTCGCATTCAGTGAAGTTTCTGTCTGTCTGTCTGTCTGGAACTGAGTACTGTCTTGTGTACATGCCTGTTCTCGATCTGCTCTTGGTTCTGTCTCGTCTTGCTGTCTAGTCTGTCTGCGATCGAGTACTGTCAGTGCTCGTCTGTAGTCTCCTGCTGTCCAAGCTCTGTACTGTCTGTCCTCGCTTTCTACCATGTCCAGTCTCTTTAGCGTCTGTCGCTCTGATCTTGACTAGAGTTCTGTCCGCTGTCTGTCCTGATACCCTGTCCTCAGTGCCTCTAATACCTGTTCTAACTCATATATAGTACGAATGAGCGCGAGAAAAAAGAGTGATGTAAGTTATTGACCCTCATATAAGGACGCCAGAAAGTTTGCTTATTCCCGCATGTACCCTCATATGATACCTGAACCTAAACTTAAGAGAATAATGATTGGTTTCTTTTTACCATGTATTCCAGGGCTTAAAGATAGAGTGATTGAGCAGTGGTTAAAAGTGTACGAAGGTATTTGAGCAGTGTGTGTCAATAGTTAGAATTGCAGCCCGTAAGTGAAGTTAAAAGTTAGCAAATTGAGCAAGGGTTCAAGTAAAAAGTTAAGTATTCGAAAATTGATTATAT
>NW_019951440.1:0-5861 GCF_002910315.2 Salvelinus sp. IW2-2015 | reverse complement strand
GAGAGAGGAGAGATATTGTATATGGTATGAGTAGTATAAGTCACATTCACAGAGGACTTATCCATTATTATGCAACTCTCACTCCAGATGCACACACCCACCAGCGCTCTTTGTCACCTCTCTGTGGTCGCAACCCTCACGAGAGAGATACCGAGGGGTTAGGCTCTGGGGTTCGAGCCGCTCTGAAGACGGAGGTGGCATAGGCGAATAGGACAGGGTAAGTGATAGTGCAGTGACAGATCCCATACCGTATGTGCGTAGACACAGAGTGAGTGTGGGGATGTAGAGCGCGCTGAGGTGACGCCAGCTAGAAGATATGGAGTGAGCGTGTCGGCAATTGCTTATAACTTTCCTCAGTGCACTCAGCACTCTATCACGCACCTTAGTAATCCTGGTCTGATGTTTACGCCACGAGACGTACGTATAATAGTTGAGTTCATCGCAGCTTGTCACTCATTGTGTGAGCACTTGCACTCTTCTATGTGTGTATGAGAGAGCGTATTACGAGAGCATGGAAGTAGAGAGATATGATGGACGCACGCGAGGAGAGCTAGAGAGAGAGAGAGTCGCAATGTTAGGTGAGTGTCACGGAGTCACTATTATCTATCGCGCTCTCACAATAGAGGGCGCTTACTGATGAAATGGTTGCCGAACATATGATAGACTTTTAATTATAATTTATTATATATATATAGCTATGAACATGGAACACATTACTATCGAGAAGAGATAGGGGCCATTCTGTGAAAAATCGCATTTAACTATCGTAGCCGGTGCTTTGGTTTACCAAAGGATGCTCTTGCCTAAGTGGTTCAAGTATCCTTAGAGATTATTAAGAAGGCTAATAGAATTGAGCAAACACTAATTGTTATCACCACGGGGGTACCGAGCTTGGTTCATATAAACATCTGCTATGAAGTGATAGGAATTATACATGGATTCTATCGATGAAGCACATAACGGCGTGCACGCTGTAGAGCGAGCTCAGTGACTATGGTCGCTTGAGGCTTTTTTTACCTCAGATAGAGGTGTCGACTCGTCGGCGCATGCCCGTGTCCGAAGATGGAAGCGTACGCCAAACGGCGGGATAGATAGCCGTAGATATATCCACAGAGCTCTGTGCTAACCTAGCAGATACGCACGCGCTGACTCCTTGCTCTTGGTCGATAGCTATAAGAGACTGCAGTCGCACGAGACGATATCGGAGGGAGTCTTGCAAACCCTCCGCCGGGACTCTCCGAATTGGCCTAGGCAAGTGCTTTGCTTGACTTTCTCTCGCCTGCTCCTATTTGAGTTGGTGGTTTGCGCAGGATTGAGAGGAGGCGAAGGGTTGTTGGTGTGTGTGTCTGGAGTGTGTGTGTGCATGATGTAGAATAAGTGCATTTTGCACGTTGCATGTTGTGCGTGTAGTCGTGGTATGGCTATCAATTGGAGCATAAAACACAGCAGGGAGACGAGTGTCACGTCATCTTATGAGATTTGCAGAGAGACAAGTGCCGCGTAGAGGGGCGCACCGAATACTGATCAGGAGTCATTTTGGCCCACTCGTGGCCACAAAGGGCTTTCAATAAAACACAGGAGGGAGCAAGAACGCGCTTTGGATGTTCCCTAGGTCGCATAATAGGGCGCGCGTGGCTGAGATTGCTGCGACCAAGCTCCATTGTAATAGGAGATTCAGTGTTGCAGGTATTACACTACAATGTTAGGAGCAGAGTACTAGAGATTACACCAACGCGCTCTGTCGTTCTGCTAGCATGTGTAAACGGAAACAGGAACTCACCGCGCCCATACCCCTTTCCTCTTAAACACCAACAGAAGCATGCGAGGAATAACTTCCAAATGTCATAAGTATTTCCTCAGACAGACTCTTCTTAGGAAGATTATCGCATACATTCGAGCTCCTCACAAATTCTCTACATAGCACTCATCACTTCTACTCTCTCTCTCAGCCTCCCCGCATCCTCTATCTCTGCTGATCTTCCCTCTACTTCTCCCTTCTCAACCTCGCTTGTTCCTGAGATGCTAACAAATGGCAAGTGTAGTCAGTAGAGGAGTGTGGTGATGTTTTTCTGGGTAACAGAGCTTGCCAGAGTTGGCCAATGTCGGTTGTACAGCGTGAGCTACAGCAACGTGCGGAACTGACGAGACTGCTGGGCATGAGGAAGCAACACAGCACCGAACAGCGGTCGCACAGGTCACATGCGGAGCCACGCAAACTGGCCCAAGTCGAGACATGTTTCTGGAGAAAAGTAACAGAAAGTGTTTGAAAGTGTTACAATCCCACAGGCTCCTGCTGTTGGTGGTGCACAGAAGGGAGATGGCGCCTTTTTCAGCCCTTTTGTCTCTCTCCTCCCTATGTGTTATTGCATCTAAACTCTGTTGGGGGGGGGGGGAGGGAGTGGGACGCGGGGGTGGGGGGGGGGGGGGGGGTTATTATTTTGGTGGGTTTTGACAAGGGTTGGTTCCTCGGTTGGTGTTGTAGTTCAGAGGTAAAATTGGACTAGTTGGCCTTTTTGTGTGTTTTAGGAGAGCTGTCAATCTTCCTAGGAAGCTGTGCTGCCGCCTGTCAGGTCAACACAGAGTGTTTTAATCTTCTCTGTCCCACCAAGGGATGTGCATGATGATAGACCAAGGGTTCCCTCCGGCTGGAACAATACCATTCTGTTACAGTTCTCATGCACTCTGATGTCAGATGTAGGCAACCGTTAAGGACAATGAAAAGTTTCTCTGTCGACTTCCTTATCCTGCGCAAAGCAATGGGGGAAATCCCAGCAAATGGCTGGCCATGGGTTTTGAAGAGCAGTATCAGTATTAATATCAGAAGTCTGTTTGAAGGCTGTTTTGTGATCTGTGTACAGTACATCTTGCTTGGACAGCTGGAAGGGGAAATAGTAAAAAAGCTCAAAACCGAGACTGATAGAATCATTGTAAATCCTCGCTTCATAGCAGTGTAATGACAAGGGTACACCCGTGCGTGATAACCAAGAGTGGTTTTTGTAATTGCTATAGCCTTTCTAATAATAAGCTCCTAAGGAAGTTGGAACACTAGCAAGAGATCCTTTGTAAAGCCAAAGCGACGCTAGATAGTAAAATGGCTATTGTCACAGAATGCAGTGTTACCCAATAGAGTTCTGTTTATAGGAACTCTATGATAGAGAACGATAGGATGATGGGCTTTTCCTCCAAGCAAAGTTATAGTAGCCAGACTTATCGTATCTGACTGAGATAAGGCCAGAGAGCAGATGTTCAGCTGGACGCCTGTGTACAGTATGGTTGGGCTAGTAGCTTCTTATAGTGCTGCCCGGGGGTCGTACAATTTCCAGTGGGTCAGAAGTTTTACATACACTAAGTTGACTGTGACTTTAAACAGCTTGGAAAATTCCAGAAAATGATGTCATTGGCTTTAAGAAGCCTTCTGATAGGCTAATTGACATCATTTGAGTCAATTGGAGGTGTAGCCTGTGATATATTTCCAAGGCCTACCTTCAAAATCAGTGCCTCTTTGCTTGACACCATGGGAAAATCAAAAGAAATCAGCTAAAGACCTCAGAAAAAAATTTAGACCTCCACAAGTTGGTTCATCCTTGGGAGCAATTTCCCAAACGCCTGAAGGTACCACGTTCATCTGTACAAACAATAGTACGCTAGTATAACACCATGGGACCACGCAGGCCTCATGGAAGGAGATGCATTCTGTCTCCTAGAGATTAACATACTTTGGTGTGAAAAGTGCTAATAAATCCCAAGAACAACAGCAAAGGACTTGTGAAGATGCTGGAGGACACCGGTTACAAAAGTATCTATATCCACAGTTAAACGAGTCCTATAAATCGACATAACCTGAAGGCCGCTCAGCAAGGAAGAAGCCACCGTCCCAAAACCGCCATAAAAAGCCCGACTCTGGTTTGCAGCTGCCATGGGGACAAAAGTTTGTACTTTTTGGAGAAATGTCCTCTGGTCTGATGAAAACAAAAATGAACTGTTTGGTCCATAAATGACCATTGTTATGTTTTGGAGGAAAAAGGGGGAGGCTTGCAAGCGTGAAGAACACTATCGTGAAGCCGTGAAGCACGGGGGGGCGCATCCTGTTGTGGGGGTGCTTTGCTGCAGGAGGGACTGGTGCACTTCACAAAATAGATGGCATCATGGAGGTAGGAAAATTATGTGGATATATTGAAAGCAACATCTCAAGACATCAGTCAGGAAGTTAAAAAGCTTGGTCGCAAATAGGTCTTCCAAATGGACAATGACCCAAGCATACTTCCAAAGTTGTGGCAAAATGGCTGAAGAACAACAAAGTCAAGGTATTGGAGTGGCCATCACAAGCCCTGACCTCAATCCTAATAGAAGATTTGTGGGCAGAACTGAAAGAGCGTGTGCGAGCAAGTAGGCCTACGAACCGGACTCAGATAAACCAGCTCTGTCAGGAGGAATGGGCCAAAATTCACACCATTTATTATGGGAAGCTTGTGGAAGGCTACCGAAGCATTTGACGCGCAAGTGAAAGCGAACCATTTAAAGACAATGCTACCAAATACTAATTGAGCGTATGTAAACTTCTGACCCACTGGGAATGTGATGAAAGAAATGCTATTATTCTGACATTTCACATTCTTAAAATAAAGTGGTCATCCTAACTGGCGTAAGACAGGGCATTTTTACTAGGATTAAATGTCAGGAATTGTGAAAAACTMAGTTTAAATGTATTTGGCTAAGGTGTATGTAAACTTCCGACTTCAACTGTACATATGAGATGAGTAATGTAGGATATGTAGACATWATTAAAGTGGCGTTATTTAAGTAACTAGTGAAAACTTTGTTAAGTCCATTTATTAAAGTTGCAAGAGATTTGAGTCTGTATGTTGGCAGCAGCCTCTGTTTAACAGTCTGATGGCCTTGAGAAGGTGTTTTTAAGTCTCTCTGTCCCAGTTTTGATGCACCTGTACTGACCTCGCCTTCTGGATGATAGCGGGGTGAACAGGCAGTGGCTCGGGTGGTTGGTGTCCTTGTTGGTAATCAAGCCTACCACTCTAGTGTCGTCTGCAAACTTGATAATTGAGTTGGAGGCGTGCATGGCCACGCAATCATGTGTGAACAGGGGGTACAGGAGAGGGCTGAGAACGCAACCTTGTGGTGCCCCAGTGTTGAGGATCAGCGGAGTGGAGATGTTGTTTCCTACCCTCACCACCTGGGGGCGGCCCATCAGAAAGTCCAGGACCCATTTGCACTGCGCATGCTCTGAGGACGCGGCTAGGGATYCCATCTGGGCCGACAGCCTTGCGAGGGGATAACACGTTTAAATGTTTTACTCACATTGGCCGCGGTGAAGGAGAGCCCGCAGGTTTTGGTAGCGGGCCGTGTCAGTGGCACTGTATTGTCCTCAAAGCGAGCAAAGAAGTTGTTTAATTTGTCTGGGAGCAAGACGTTGATGTCCGCGATGGGAATGGTTTTCTTTTTGTAGTCCGTGATTGACTGTAGACCCTGCCACATGCGTCTCTTGTTTGAGCCATTGAATTTCGACTCTACTTTGTCTCTATACTGACGCTTTACTTGCTTGATTGCCTTGCGGAGGGAATAGCTAGACTGTTTGTATTCGGTCATGTTTCCAGTCGCCTTGCCATGATTAAAAGTGGTAGTTCGCGCTTTCATTTTTGTGCGAATGCTGCCATCAATTCACGGTTTCTGGTTAGGGAAGGTTTTAATCGTCACAGTGGGTACAACATCACCGATGCACTTGCTAATAAACTCGCTCACAGAGTCAGCGTATACGTCAATGTTATTGCCTGAGGCTACCAGGAACATATCCCAGTTCACGTGATCGAAGCAATCTTGAAGCGTGGAATCCGATTGGTCAGACCAGC